>NC_047156.1:767573-807573 GCF_009819705.1 Hippoglossus hippoglossus | reverse complement strand
TCAATAAAGACGGGGCAGCGCTGCGAGCTGGACGGCAGCAGGCTGCTGTCACTCTGCTGGAAATAACAAGTGGAAACTCCGACGTAATCCACCTTTAAATGAGCCCGAGGGACAGACTGAAGGAACAAGACACCCTGTTACTGTCCCACATATGTGCTGAGGGACAGACAGACCTGAGGAAAGACTGAAGTATGGACTGGAGGACATAGAACGGACTGAAGGACACTATGTTACTGTCCAACATGTGTGCTGAGGGTCAGACAGACTGGAGGATGGACTGAAGGATGGAGTGAAGGACAGACTGGAGGACAGACTGGAGGATGGACTGGAGGACAGACTGGAGGATGGACTGGAGGATGGACTGGAGGATGGACTGAAGGATGGACTGAAGGATGGAGTGAAGGACAGACTGGAGGACAGACTGGAGGATGGACTGAAGGACATAGAACGGACTGGAGGACAGACTGGAGGATGGACTGGAGGACAAACTGGAGGATGGACTGGAGGATGGACTGGAGGCTGGACTGAAGGATGGACTGAAGGATGGAGTGAAGGACAGACTGGAGGACAGACTGGAGGATGGACTGGAGGACAGACTGGAGGATGGACTGGAGGACAGACTGGAGGATGGACTGAAGGACATAGAACGGACTGGAGGACAGACTGGAGGATGGACTGGAGGACAAACTGGAGGATGGACTGGAGGATGGACTGGAGGCTGGACTGAAGGACATAGAACGGACTGGAGGACAGACTGGAGGATGGACTGGAGGACAGATTGGAGGATGGACTGGAGGACAGACTGGAGGACAGACTGGAGGATGGACTGGAGGACAGACTGGAGGACAGACTGGAGGACAGACTGGAGGATGGACTGGAGGACAGACTGGAGGATGGACTGGAGGACAGACTGGAGGACAGACTGGAGGATGGACTGGAGGACAGACTGGAGGACAGACTGGAGGACGGACTGGAGGATGGACTGGAGGACAGACTGGAGGATGGACTGGAGGACAGACTGGAGGATGGACTGGAGGACAGACTGGAGGACAGACTGGAGGACAGACTGGAGGACAGACTGGAGGATGGACTGGAGGACAGACTGGAGGACAGACTGGAGGACAGACTGGAGGATGGACTTTCTGAACAGTTTCATTTCCTGTTCTACTGGATGATGGAAAATAATTGTGAACACAAATAACTTTCATTTCATTTATAAAGCGTCCAATAAAACTGTGTAATGTCCAACGCCCTGTTTTCACTTTGTTTCTCATATTAAATGTCGTCTCCTGGTTTTCATCAAACTGTTAAAAACTCTTTACAAATATATTATTCTTTAAATTAAAAAGACTTAATGCTAGCTTAGCGCACTTAGCTTGAACTGGAGGCTTGATTTAAATGTTCTTATCTTCAAGAGATAAAACATATTGACAGAATAAAGTCTTTAACAGGAAACCGGTTTTAAAAGAGTTTAATGTTGTTAAAGTGAAACTAGCTCCTTTACAACAGGTGTCCTCCTGATGCATTATACAACATGTCCTCCTCAGTTGTATGAGATCTTGTCGTGTTCTTGCTGTTGTGCAGTGTTTGTGTAAAGTCCTGCACACTGATCGTAATGAAGTGAAACATTGAACAAAGTGACAGTAAAGTTAATAACACAATCCTCTGCTCTGCTGTCGTAGGCGACACTGAAACAGACACACACCCTGTGTAGAAGCCAGATGGTTCCCAGATGGTTCCCTGAGGCCACACTGCTCCTCCACTGAATAACACCACTGACAGGGTTTGGAGTAATGGATTACTAGGGTTAGGGTTGGGGGGGATAGTAGGGATCATGGGTAACAATAAAAATATAATTTTACATTGTCCAGGATAACGTGATAAGTCTTTGAAATGGTTCTCCACCTCGACAACTCATTCAAACCTCCTTTGTTTCCTGTTTTTTAACCTGGACAATCATCCATATACGACTATATCACTTATCCTTCAAGGGGGGGGGGGGTCTGCAGGTCACCAGAATATCACCGGGCCAACAAACAAACAACGTTCACTCTAACACACATTCTCTAATCAACCTGACTCCGGTCTGCATGTGTTTGGAGGAGCAACAAAAAAACTAATGTTCATCATAATTTCTTTAAAGTCATCAAACTTCACCAGTTTCTGGAAAAGTTAAAACAGGTAAACAATTGATTTATTGATTTAAATATTAAATATTTATATCATGTTTAATTTATATGTTTAATATTATACTAAACCTGCAGATGTGCAACAAATCCAGATGTTATCAACCAATCGATTGATGGAAAATCAACAACTACAGCGGCTTCACAAAATGTAATTATTCTACATTTAATAATCCACCATGACAATGTGAAAACAGTCCTTTAATCATTTCTGCAAATGTATTAAAGCCCAAACTTTATTTTGATAATCAAAGATTCTTTTCTGTTTATATCTTTGTAAATGATTTGAAGACATCAACTTTACTGACAATAAAATCTATGATTTCTCCCTTTCTTTTATTTTGCTATTAATTAAAAAAAGAGAAATGAATTAAACAAGAACATAATCGATGAACGGATGTTGCAGCCCCTCAGTGAGACATGTCTTTACTGCCACCCAGTGGACAGAACTGTGCTCTCATGTTTTCACCTCATGCTGATAAAAGAACTCAGATGTGATGACGTCTCAGTTCAGTTTCATGATAAATGACAGAGCTCAGAAGATTTGACTTTTGGATTCAAATGACAGGAAAACAACGTAAAACTCACTCGTTAAAATCATCACTCAACAGAAAGGTCGTGGTGTGAAGCTCTGATGCAGATGTGTGTGTGTGTGTGTGTGTGTGTGTGTGTGTGTGTGTGTGTGTGTGTGTGTGTGTGTGCGTGTGTGTGTGTGTGTGTGTGTGTGCGTGTGTGTGTGTGAGTGTGTGTGTGTGTGTGTGTGTGTGTGTGTGTGTGTGTGTGCGTGTGTGTGTGTGTGTGTGTGTGTGTGTGTGCGTGCGTGTGTGTGAGTGTGTGTGTGTGTGTGTGTGTGTGTGTGTGTGTGTGTGTGTGTGTGCGTGTGTGTGTGTGTGTGTGTGTGTGTGTGCGTGTGTGTGTGTGAGTGTGTGTGTGTGTGTGTGTGTGTGTGTGTGTGTGTGTGTGTGTGTGTGTGTGTGCGTGTGTGTGTGTGAGTGTGTGTGTGTGTGTGTGTGTGTGTGTGTGTGTGTGTGTGTGTGTGTGCGTGTGTGTGTGTGTGTGTGTTGCTGCTCAAGTTTGTTTGTCCCTCAGGCTCCTCCCTCAGCCTCCTTGGCGTCGGCCTTGCTGCAGCCAGCTGATCGCCCGCCGTCCTGCACGGCCGTAAACGTGACCTTTCTGTTGGACCTCTGCAGAAACACAAACACACAGGACCAATCACACACAGGACCAATCACACACAGGACCAATCACACACAGGACCAATCACACACAGGACCAATCACACACAGGACCAATCACACACAGGACCAATCACACACAGGACCAATCACACACACGACCAATCACACACACGACCAATCACACACAGGACCAATCACACACAGGACCAATCACACACACGACCAATCACACACACGACCAATCACACACAGGACCAATCACACACAGGACCAATCACACACAGGACCAATCACACACAGGACCAATCACACACAGGACCAATCACACACACGACCAATCACACACAGGACCAATCACACACAGGACCAATCACACACAGGACCAATCACACACAGGACCAATCACACACAGGACCAATCACACACAGGACCAATCACTCACAGGACCAATCACACACAGGACCAATCACACACACGACCAATCACACACACGACCAATCACACACAGGCTCTCAACGTTTTCTGATGCACAAGTTCCTTTCACCCAGAAAGTATTTTCACAAAAACAAGTAAAGATGTAGTTTTTTCTTCTACCTTCTTCTACCTGTTTTTCTGTGAGGCCTCTGGGGAACTGGGAAATGTTTTCGTGCCGGCACGCCGCCCTCTCCCAGTCGTCCAACCACAGCTGGCGGCGATACTGCGACTGGCGGGACGTGATCCGTTGGTAGATGGCCTGATTCTGGCGTACTAACAGCAGAAGCTCCTCCCTCCTCTTGTCAGCGTTTAAGACTGAAGGAGACAAGGTGATAATAATCAATCAGAAATGTCTGATGTGAGCTCGCTGTCTGTTAAGAGAGGATGATTGACAGGATCAAAAGATTCCTGCTAAAAAAGCAACATTGATATATATTAATGTTACTGTGACGACTACACACACACACTCACAACACACACACACACACACACACACACGCACACAACACTCACAACACACACACACACACACACACAGACAGACAGACACACACACACACACACACACACACACACACACATGACTTCAGAGGACATTGATTTCCTGCAGACTGTCTCTATACCTGGGGATACCCTATTTGATCAGCTCCACGACCCGAGCCCGGATAAGAAGGAGACAATGGATGGATGGATGTTATGAGAACTTGCTTTTTGTCCCCATAAGAAAGACAAATCCCCACAACATGACTAGAACCTGGACTACACACACACAGACATCCTTATTCCATTGATCAAACCAAAAACTTCCCCCGAACCTTAACCAGGACTGGTTCTTTACTAACCCTGTCCACAACTAAACCACAGTAGAAATACTCGATTACAAGTACTGATCAGATTACCTCCTCAGGTGGTGCTGGTTGTGATTGTCGACGAGACCTTTAGAGCAGACGATGTCGGCCAGTCTGGAGGCCAGGAGGCGATTATCTCTGTCGATGGTCGACCGTCGCTCGTCCTGCAGCTGAACCACAGAAACCAGTTATGACATCATCTCTGTGTCCGACTCTCAGATTGAACTGAAAGCTGAAGTTAAAGTTTTTAAGTTTTGTTTGTGTGACCTCTGACCTGCAGCTTCTTCAGTTTGAGCTGGATGTGAGCTGGTGTCCTGGTGCCCCTGGTGTCCACTAGAGGGAGGGCGGAGCTTACCTGTACAGAAACACAGGTGAGTTCAGTGAGGGAATAGAACCTGAACTCTCTTTATATACAGTCACTGATGGTCTTTATATACAGTCACTGATGGTCTTTATATACAGTCACTGATCATCTTTATATACAGTCACTGATGGTCTTTATATACAGTCACTGATCCTCTTTATATACAGTCACTGATGGTCTTTATATACAGTCACTGATCATCTTTATATACAGTCAGTGATCATCTTTATATACAGTCACTGATCCTCTTTATATACACTCACTGATCCTCTTTATATACAGTCACTGATCGTCTTTATATACAGTCACTGATCCTCTTTATATACAGTCACTGATCCTCTTTATATACAGTCACTGATGGTCTTTATATACAGTCACTGATCATCTTTATATACAGTCACTCATCATCTTTATATACAGTCACTGATGGTCTTTATATACAGTCACTGATCATCTTTATATACAGTCACTGATCGTCTTTATATACAGTCACTGATGGTCTTTATATACAGTCACTGATCGTCTTTATATACAGTCACTGATGGTCTTTATATACAGTCACTGATCCTCTTTATATACAGTCACTGATCATCTTTATATACAGTCACTGATCATCTTTATATACAGTCACTGATCATCTTTATATACAGTCACTGATCGTCTTTATATACAGTCACTGATCGTCTTTATATACAGTCACTGATCGTCTTTATATACAGTCACTGATGGTCTTTATATACAGTCACTGATGGTCTTTATATACAGTCACTGATCATCTTTATATACAGTCACTGATCGTCTTTATATACAGTCACTGATGGTCTTTATATACAGTCACTGATCATCTTTATATACAGTCACTGATCATCTTTATATACAGTCACTGATGGTCTTTATATACAGTCACTGATCATCTTTATATACAGTCACTGATCGTCTTTATATACAGTCACTGATGGTCTTTATATACAGTCACTGATGGTCTTTATATACAGTCACTGATGGTCTTTATATACAGTCACTGATCATCTTTATATACAGTCACTGATCCTCTTTATATACAGTCACTGATGGTCTTTATATACAGTCACTGATCGTCTTTATATACAGTCACTGATCATCTTTATATACAGTCACTGATCATCTTTATATACAGTCACTGATCCTCTTTATATACAGTCACTGATCATCTTTATATACAGTCACTGATCATCTTTATATACAGTCACTGATCATCTTTATATACAGTCACTGATGGTCTTTATATACAGTCACTGATCATCTTTATATACAGTCACTGATCATCTTTATATACAGTCACTGATGGTCTTTATATACAGTTACTGATCCTCTTTATATACAGTCACTGATCGTCTTTATATACAGTCACTGATGGTCTTTATATACAGTCACTGATCATCTTTATATACAGTCACTGATGGTCTTTATATACAGTCACTGATGGTCTTTATATACAGTCACTGATCATCTTTATATACAGTCACTGATCATCTTTATATACAGTCACTGATCATCTTTATATACAGTCACTGATGGTCTTTATATACAGTCACTGATCCTCTTTATATACAGTCACTGATCATCTTTATATACAGTCACTGATGGTCTTTATATACAGTCACTGATGGTCTTTATATACAGTCACTGATCATCTTTATATACAGTCACTGATGGTCTTTATATACAGTCACTGATGGTCTTTATATACAGTCACTGATGGTCTTTATATACAGTCACTGATCATCTTTATATACAGTCACTGATGGTCTTTATATACAGTCACTGATGGTCTTTATATACACTCACTGATCCTCTTTATATACAGTCACCGATCATCTTTATATACAGTCACTGATCATCTTTATATACAGTCACTGATCATCTTTATATACAGTCACTGATGGTCTTTATATACAGTCACTGATCATCTTTATATACAGTCACTGATGGTCTTTATATACAGTCACTGATCATCTTTATATACAGTCACTGATGGTCTTTATATACAGTCACTGATGGTCTTTATATACAGTCACTGATGGTCTTTATATACAGTCACTGATCATCTTTATATACAGTCACTGATGGTCTATATATACAGTCACTGATGGTCTATATACAGTGTAAGTCCTCCTACCTTCCTGCGGTGGGTGTCGTAGTCGCTCTGGTCCCATCGCTGCTGCAGGTATCGGTTGGTGACGGGTTTGAACGGCTGGTACGACCTGTGCATGTTTCTCAGTCTGAACCAAGGTGAGTGTGTGTTTGCAGGTCAGGATGTTGTAACCATGGAAACGTACCCCTCTTTATGTCATCACAGCCAGATAAGGTTCCTATTAATTATTGCTGAGCTGGTCTTTTTAACCATGGTGAGGACACACACACACACACACACACACACCTTAAATCCATGTAAGCTCGCAGCTCTGAACATGCATCGTTGATCTTTTTGATCATTAAATGTTGATATTGTGGAGAGCACATTGACAGAAATGCATCATTTTTAATTTATCAACAATTATATAGAGCTGTTAATAGAGATTAAACAAAATGTCGTCTGGAGTCCAGACATTGTCATTTGCAGACTCTGGACCTAAAACACCTACAGACAGTATCACTTTGTGTTTGTGAGACTCGAGTGATAAAAGAAAGTAGACGATGGGCTCACAGTCAGATGACTTGGCTTCTGTGTGAGTTACTTATCTTAAATCTGAGTTAATGTCAGAAGCGGCTACAGTGAGAACAAGGTCTTTATTCTGTCAAACTCTATCCTGTCAAACATTTCCTCTTTCAATTATGTCAGGGCAGGTCACCGCAGGGCCTCCCCCGGACCCACAGGAACAAACCTGTGTGGCTCACAGCCGCTAAGTGTCCTTGCCTCCTTAATAAAGGAAGTGTGTGAGATGAAATGTGACCAGAACTGAACCTCAAATATCTGAGGAGGTGAGTGCAAAGGGATTCCTCCACACGGTGTCCCTGTGGGGGCCACAGCCGGAAATAATGACGTCAGACAAGCTCACAGACAAACAGCTCCCTGGCTTTATGAAGCCGTCAGCTCCAGTTAACGTGACGGGGGAGCAGCGCGGCGAGCCAGGCCTCCAACAGGGTTGTGTTTCTTGGCAGGTGCATCTGGTATGAAACCAAAACCTCAGTCCTGTATTTCACAGTTAGTTGTAGCCTCAGTGAAGCTTCCTCAGTCTGATCTGTTTTTTGGGTTGCAGCAGATTGTGTAAGTCACATGTTTTGAGGGCCTATACGTCACTTTTCTCTGCTGCCGGCGTCTTGCTGTGAGCAGGTGGTGGCGATGGTCGCCAAGAGCATCAGCCGTCGTTTCACAGACCAGAGGTCATAATCGTTCTCTGAGCAGCAAATGGACGCCACAGTGACCAGATGGGCCGTGGCCAACTGGTTAGCATGCTAACTTTAGCAAAAAGCAAAGAAATGATAGAAACCGCTGCGCCTCAGTCACCAAAAGTTATTAAGAAGAAATTTCTTCTGAAAACCCACTTCCGCCGCTTTTACGAACATTCTGATATTGACCAAAATGTTCTTATCTGGGATTTGTTCTTATGTAAGAACAGAATCTACGCACATGTATCACGTGACTCCTCATTAGATCCTTATTACCTCTTCATCACTTAGTCACCGCTCGGCTCAGTCCGTCCTTAACAAGGAGAGAAGAGTCAAATAGAAATGTAAATGTAGCTGCACAGGCTATTGATTAAAGGTGCAATCAGATGGAAAACACACACACACTACAGGTAATACTACTGTGTGTGTGTGTGTGTGTGTGTCATGCCAAAATTATCATATCCTTGTTGCCTGGGTAACCATCCTGGAATCCCTACATTAAACACAAGTGTGTTTGTGTATGATCTTGTATGATTATCTAAGTGAGGACATTTTTCCTCCTGTCAGCTGACACCTGGTTTTAAGGTTCAGGGTAGAATCATGTTTTTTAAAAGTCCTCACAGAGACATAAATATAATGTGTGTGTGTGTGTGTGTGTGTGTGTGTGTGTGTCAGCAGTTAAGGAGCGGAGACTTGTTTGAGTAGAAAGACAAATGGCTGCAGGACATGATGTTCCTCGTGTCTTCTGTTTAAATTCAGGACCAGTTATTAGACAAACCATCTGACTATAAATTGAGTCCAGTCATACGAGGACGAGTTACCAGTGGCTTCAAAGTACCACAGCAGTGAACACAGATGGTTTTAGAACAGGGTTCGGATCAGGGTGAGAGTTACTTTAATCCGAACCACTTCTAGTGGTGAAGTAACAGACTGCAGCCACCTGAACACCCCCCCCCCCCTTCCAGTCATGTAGGAGAATCTACGGTGGCCTTCAGGTGACAGAAAAACACAACTTAATGATTCTGGGCTACTGTACAAACACTGCAACATGTTAAACGTCTTCATATATATACAGACCTGGATTTTGTATATATACAGTCAGTGATTGTGTTTATATACAGTCAGTGGCTGTGTTTATATACAGTCAGTGATTGTGTTTATATACAGTCAGTGGCTGTGTTTATATACAGTCAGTGATTGTGTTTATATACAGTCAGTGGCTGTGTTTATATAAAGTCAGTGATTGTGTTCATATATAGTCAGTATTTATATACAGTCAGTGGTTGTGTTTATATAAAGTCAGTGATTGTGTTTATATACAGTCACTGTTTATATACAGTCAGTGGTTGTGTTTATATACAGTCAGTGATTGTGTTTATATACAGTCACTGTTTATATATAGTCAGTGGTTGTGTTTATATACAGTCAGTGATTGTGTTTATATACAGTCACTGTTTATATACAGTCAGTGATTGTGTTTATATACAGTCAGTGGCTGTGTTTATATACAGTCAGTGATTGTGTTTATATACAGTCAGTGGCTGTGTTTATATACAGTCACTGTTTATATACAGTCAGTGATTGTGTTTATATACAGTCACTGTTTATATACAGTCAGTGGTTGTGTTTATATACAGTCAGTGATTGTGTTTATATACAGTCACTGTTTATATACAGTCAGTGATTGTGTTTATATACAGTCAGTGGCTGTGTTTATATACAGTCAGTGATTGTGTTTATATACAGTCAGTGGCTGTGTTTATATAAAGTCAGTGATTGTGTTCATATATAGTCAGTATTTATATACAGTCAGTGGTTGTGTTTATATAAAGTCAGTGATTGTGTTTATATACAGTCACTGTTTATATACAGTCAGTGGTTGTGTTTATATAAAGTCAGTGATTGTGTTTATATAAAGTCAGTGATTGTGTTTATATACAGTCACTGTTTATATACAGTCAGTGGTTGTGTTTATATAAAGTCAGTGATTGTGTTTATATACAGTCACTGTTTATATACAGTCAGTGGTTGTGTTTATATACAGTCAGTGATTGTGTTTATATACAGTCACTGTTTATATGTAGTCAGTGGTTGTGTTTATATACAGTCAGTGGTTGTGTTTATATAAAGTCAGTGGTTGTGTTTATATACAGTCAGTGGTTGTGTTTATATACAGTCAGTGGATGTGTTTATATACAGTCACTGTTTATATACAGTCAGTGGTTGTGTTTATATATTTATATATAACACCTTGATGTGCAGCCTCTTATATTTTGTATTTACAGTTTCAATCCACTTCCGTTCATGAGTCCAGATCCACGGATCCAGTCCCGTGATTGACAGTGATCCGGGGATCCGGGTCCCTGGATCCAGGGCTCCGGGGTTTGGTTGTGTGGAAGCTAGCAGCCTGGAGGCCCTGGTTGTTGTGTGTGTTTGTGTGTGTTTGTGTTTGTGTGTTTCCTCCTCTCGTGGAATATCTGGGATCAGTTTAGTTTCCATCCAGACCCGAGCCGCGGCTCCTTCATGTGACTGCTTCCCGCCGGCGGCCTCCTCTCTCCGGGATGTGACCGAGTGGCGGCTGCGCTGAGCTGGGAGCACGTTGACTGGTGTCGCCTCCTCGCTCCTCCGGGTCCGGATCTTGTAGCTGTTTCTCCGGGATTATCGGGCCCCATGGAGTGTACATGAACCGGCTCGGATAGGGATTCCTACCGGGGTAAGTGGACGTGGTGGGGTCGCTCCTCCTGCTGGGATCTGGACCCTCTTGTTCGGGTGAAACGCGGGATAGCCTGCTAGCTGTCCCGGGGTTAGCTCAGCAGGCTAGCTGCCGTCTTTGTCTGGAGAGACCGGGGAGCTAAGGTGTATGCGCCCATCATCGGACACGTCCCCGCCTGACCCGCTCGCCCCGTGTGTGTGAGGGAGACCCCGCTCCTCCGCAGCGAGCCGCCCGGGCCACGTGTTTAATCAAGACCTCCGTTAACTGTATTTATTAAAGGTTATTGTGACGTTTCTCTGTGACGCCCGCTCACGGGTCGTATTAGCGACAGTTACACCCGCTGTCTGCCTTGTTTTCTAACGAATGTCAGATCTAACCAGTGAACCTGTGGCTCCCAGTGCGGGTCAACTGGGACTGGGTCCGTGGGTCCCAGCGGAACCAGTTCCAGCTCGAACTGCAGGCAGGAGTGCGAGGGCTGTCCGATCATGGAAGCATGCGTTGACAGTGAGGTTGAAAGCGCTGCATCGGCGATTGTCCGTCAGTCGGCGGAGAGGACGCTAGACCAGCGGTTACACAACGCGTGTGTGCGCCGGGGTTCGGGTCTGTGCTGAGCCGCTGGACCTCGGTGCGGACGCGGGGGTGGTTCCGGTGAACCGGTCCGTGTGTGGCGGTGATTTCACGGGGAATCTCTCAGCGCCCACAGAGAAACAGCAACGCGTCCGATAATGGATCTCGCTAGCCTCGTCGCGGGCCACGGCGGGCCTCGGACCCGCTGCGCTCCTGGAGCTCGGGCCCCGCACGGCGTCCGCACTGTGCCCCCGGGTTCGGACGTGTTGTGTCCGTGTGGACCGGACCCCGTCCGCCTGGAGTCCGTGGAGGGCGATGTTAGCGGGTCAGCGTCGCTCCACAGGACAGTGACATCCACGGCTAGCGGCTAGCTGCTCCCCTCACCCACACCCCCGATTCATTCAGCTAACGGTAGCCCGGCTAGCTGGGTTAGCTCCGTGTCTGTGCTGTGTCGGTAGCTCTCTTTACTTTCTTCACAGGACGTGTGTGATGATCCAGCTCTCCTCCATTAGCACGTAGCGGCGTCCAGATGGGGGGGACGGAGCTAGCATGCTAACTACATGCTAGAGCTGGGACACTGATGTCCAACATGCAGCAGGAACCCAACTTAGGCGTCTGTTGCTGTCAGTAAAACACAGTGTTGTACGTCAGTGAGCTGGTATGACACCAGGTGCTAGGTTAACTACTGTGACGACAAATCTCCTGTTGTTAAAGTTAGTAAAGCGTGTGATGTCACCTTACCTCAAGAAACCTCCTTTTGGTCTGTTGGTCCATAATCTGTGTCAGTTGGTCTCAGATCTGAACAAGGTGCAGCCTCCTCCGAACCCTCAGCTGCTGCTGTTTCCCTGTGGATGGACTGTATCTGCACATCAACCTTCAAGTATTTGCACTGTGGAGATAGTTCACTGAAAAATGAACTTTCCCTCATTATCTAAACAGCGTTTCAGCCAAATCCAAAACAACTGAACTACCTGCTGACCGGATCTTCAAACATCATAATGCCTCCATCCTGCTCCTGTGATGTCATCCCAGTGTCCGGAAGCCCCGCCGGTCAGATCTGCCCTGAACCGAGGTCGTTCCCACCGTGTCCGGAGCCTACATGTCTCTGAGGTCGTCCTCTGCCGCTGTGTTCGCGTGAGGATCACAGCCTTTAACCTCTAACAGGAAAACGGACCTGAATCCATGTGTGGTAGAAGAGGTGTTTGTGTGACTGGAATCCAGCTGTGTACAGAGCTTTGAGTGGCCATCAGGACTAGAGAAGCTCATAAAACCAAACACCTTTTAGCACTTCATGTATTTATACAACCACGATCCTGGATCTGCAAAGAGTCGAGTCAGTATCATGTATGTGATGAAGACAGAGGAGGAACGAGACGCTCTGTGTGTCCCCTGACATTCTAGACCTACAGTAGCAGAACTAAGAGCTGGTCCAAGATGCACCTGAACCAGCCCTAACTATAAGCTTTGTCAAAAAGGAAGTTGACTCTGAAACATAGAGGGTGTCTTCCTGCAGGACGGACAGTGGAGATGATTCCACAGTGTTGTAATCTACATTCAGTGCGGCCACGTGTTGTAGTTCCATTAGCATGTCACTTATTTACCTCCGAAGCAGCGTCAGGGATCAGATCTGTGAACAAGGACACGATACATACAGCGCAGGTCTTTCTTTCTGGTAAATCCATTCACGTGGACAGGATCTGCGTGAACCTAAGTGTCTCGGTGGTCCTGCTCTGGTGAACAGTGGGATGCTGCCTGCTGACCCAGTGTGACATCCGCTGCATGATTTCTGCCGGAGTCTAAGTATTGTGCATCAGCGCCTTTGTGGCCTTGACAGTGACGGTGGCTGAACATGATGATGAGCTTGGGTTTGGAAATGTCCTCGAACACAGAACCGCTGAGTGTGTCTCTTTTTTTCATATATATTCAGTGTCAGGGGTAATTGTGGGAATGCATGAGAAGACAGTAGCTGAGAGGAAATATAAACTGTGGTGAAATCGTCCTGGAGAGACAGTGCTGGTTGTCGAAGATGAAAAGAAACTGCAAACTACAGCAGAGGAGGAGGTTTCCTGTCAGTCGCCTCATTTGTATTCTGAGGATATAGTCCGACTGACTGAGGACATACAAAAATAACTGAATAAAAAATTCATTCATAACATACATTCCTCCTACCTATTATTGGTTATGAATCAACTGATTATCAATTGATTTATAAAACTTTCATCAGACCTGCACTAAACTCCGAAATATCTCCTGAAATGATCTGAAGGAGCTGGATGCGAGAACACAATCGTCTGAGTCAGTGTCTGTGACTTTCTCCTCCCAGCAGCCTTGTTAAAAAATAGAATTAGTCTGAATTAACCCATGTGTGAATACAGCAGGAGATTCACTGCGAGTGGATGGGCGGGATGGAGATGTTTCCATCATGTAACAGACGTGAAACTCGAATAATACAAATATCTCAGGATGAAAAAGACCAAAAGCTGGAGGCCGCCTCCGTCACTTTGTGCTGCCTCCTCTAGTTTAGTGGAGACCGTTTACAGTGATCCCGTTGGTCCCAGGCCAGATTCATCGCCATAAGCAGTTGATTATGATAAAAGCATTGTGTAGCTTCTGTGTGATAGTCCCGGAACTTGAAGGAAAGTTAACCGCACACTCACACACACCGAGTCTGCCACTCGCTCTCTTTCTCCCTTGCTCTCTTTCTCTCTCTCTCGCTGATACGTAGACAAACAGACACACATACACAAAAATATGTTCGGTAAAAGCAACAGAATTTGTTAAATAGATGACGTATGGAACCAGAGGAGATGGCGGCGCGCTCGGTTTGGCTTGATTCTGTTGGCAGTGCTCAGCCTGAATGATGGAGACTCGGGGAGGAGCAGTAAATTACTGACAGTCGCTCAAAACTGTAAAACGTAACTTTTTCATGGTCCCAACATGTATGAAAAGACCCAAATTAACAGTGTAAGCGGACTTGGTGCTGCTGCGGCCCGGCAGTGGAGCTGTCCCCGGGTCCACGCCCCGGTGCTGTGCGCTCTACCGGGTTCATCCAAAATCTCTTATTTGCCTTTTCAGTACAACGAGCGTACGGTGTGATGAGGTGAAAGACAGAGGCCTTAGCTTTCTGGTAAAAGTTTTTTTTAGTTTTTATTTTAGATGGGACGTCCATTTTCACAGGGTTAAACAGGTGGAGATGACTTGGGTCCTTCTACTGCCGGATGTATGTGATCTGTTTCATCTCCGACTGTATAAACCCTGTGATACCTTATGATTGAGTGAGAAACAGACCTGTGAGACGTGGAGGGAGATTAACTCCCGGGTGGCGTTGATCTCAGGGCGTTCCGTTCAGCTGCTGCTTCTCAGGACCACTGACTGAATTCATAACTGTGGAGCAGTAATGGATGGAGAGCTTGATGCTCAACAGTCCTTTGATTCAATGAGATATCTGTGAAAATGTCCATCTATCTCACAATGTTAAAGAAAGAGGGACAAAACCTTGATCTGCACCAAAATGTATTGCGTTGTTTCCTGAGCCACAACCACATCCCTCTAAAGCTCGTGGTGATCAGTTGAGTCGTTCTTGTGAAAGTCTTTTTACAGACAAACGGACACGGCTGAAAACATTGGAGGTGAATAATCTGAGCTTTTTGACACAGATTAATCAATAGCGAGACAAGCATCAATTTAAAACTCTGCATATGAAAAAGGATTACAATGGAATCAAAATACAATAGTCACTGATAAACTATTTAAATACTTTGACAACAAAGACACATAAAAAATTACAAAGCAGTATTTCTGAAATACTATTTCATACTGAATCTCTGACAAACGACCAGTACATGTTGTAGCTCTGGTAACGTGGGTAGGGATGTGTTTGCTTGATCTCAACATACTTTGGACAATTTCTTTTCATCCCAGAGCATTGAGGGTAATGATGGGACGGCGTGCCTCCTGTGTCGCCGTGCGTCCTGTGTCGCCGTGCGTCCTGTGTCGCTGTGCGTCCTGTGTCGCCGTGCGTCCTCTCCTGTGATGCGTTGCTGTGGCTGTTAATCTTGTGCTGAGCTCAGAGCAGCTGACAAAGCTACACAGCTAATCAATAAAGCTGAGTGTCCTCTGTAACTTCAGGTGAACAGAGTCCCGATGGAGGCAGAACTCGGTTCACGTTCAAACTACAGAGGTGAACAATCAGCTGCATGTGCGTTAGGGGAGGGACGGCAATCGACCCGCTCTCGTGCCGTAATGTTTATGACCGCTCGAGGCAGCATGTCTACACGTCCGTCCCATTTGGGAGAACACGATAAGGAAGCTTTTCAAATGTGGAACAAATGTTCCGTTGGACTTAAGGATGAACTCATTAGAACTTGGAGGTTAAAGGCCACGGTCACTGTGACCTCACAAAACCCTTTTTGCTCCAAGAACGCCTTAGGAAAGAACTCCTTTCACCTAGACTCACAGATGAACTGATTAGATGTCAGAGGTCAGAGGTGACCCGAGTTTGGAAAAGAAGGTATGTTGACTTAAACTGCACTGGATTTTGACAAATTGACCCCCTTTCTGTTGAAAGTGGTTGTGACTGCTGAAACTCAGTTGATAACATGACGTGTATAAAGAAGAGTTTTGGATCCAGCCGCTCTCCGTAGATCCAGACAGAGGAAAAGCATAGTTTCATGGTTTGGGTTCTTTCTCAGCTCTATGATGCTGCTGGACTTTGTGGGTTGAACATGTCAGAGATGTCAAAGACTGTGGAACTGCTCTGCCTCAAACTTACAACTGGAAATTATTGTTCAACATTATTATAGACAAAGTTCTGGTTTGTGTTAATTTTAAGTCCGATTACACATAATCCAGATTTCACAGCACTTCCACTTACATCCTGCTCAACTGTTGCAGTGTGTGCTCATCTCCTGTTGTTCATTTTGGGCTGAATGAGGGTTCGGGGGGGTGTTGTTGCTTTAGGGCTGAATGTTGTTTCAGTTCACTACGATTTGATCGTGTTAAATCTGATAAATAATACCAACGCTGTGCCGAGTACTTCTCTTAATTGAACTTTAAGTTCTCCCACGTTCAAACAGTGAGCAGAACTGTTCCTTGAATATTAAACCGTGAAGTCACGTTATCGCAAGCCCCTTCACCAGGTGAGTTTGAAAATACGGCCGACAGGACGGAGTAGACTGATGCATTGTGCTGTTTAATACACAACCTTCTATCTGAGAGACTTCAGAAAGTCAGTTGAGGTCGAATAAAGAGCGACAGTCAGAATAATGAAGAGGTGAACGTGTTGGAAAGTCTTCCTGTCAGAACGTCATCTATGTGACTTGGACACTAACACCAAGGTGTAAAGAGCATCTGCATTTTAATAACTAAATGCTGTCCAGTTCTTTTTCCAGTTCTTCTACACACAGAATTTTTTTACTCCAGCCCTGTTCCTCTTTAGTTTCTGTTGATCTGCTCTTGGTGTTTTTTGTAGTTTGGGGTTGGGAAACATTTAACTAATCATTAAACTGACGACCCACGATCCTCACTGTGGCTGTCCTGCAGCTTTAAATCCATCAACCACAAACAGTTCAGTTCATTGGGAAGATGCAGCGTCTTCTCTGTGCTCTTATTGTTGTATCCTTTCTGAGGAGGAGAAGAACCTGTCACTGCTCCAACCTGAACAGAACCAGTCCTCATCTTCATCTAACCCTAACAGCAGAGTTGTGTTAGTCTGTGTCAGGCCTGACCACACTCGCTGTGCCCTCGTCTTGATGACCCCATCCCACACTACACTTACAGTCCCTGGTAGAGGAACACCAACAACTGGATGTTCTGGATGTTCTCCTGCTGCGGTTCTTCATATGTGAAAGTCTTGTAAATGTCCAGACCAATGTTCTGGACCTTTTCTCGAATTTATATCAAGTGACGAGAACTGACCCGCGAACACAAAAAAAAGCTCTCGCACCTTTCGCACAGCTTTACACTTGATGGTGGGCGTGCCTGATGCCTGATGCTTGCATGATTGTCATAGCGACAACAACCAGTCACAGTTTCCCGCTCAGGACACACCACGTAGCAACATGTGTTGTCCATCATGGTCGATTTTCACGGTGGATTGGTACTTTTTTATTATGGATTGAGATTATTTCTAATTCGGGGCTAAAACACAGTTTTGAAATGACAGCTTGTTTGAGTAGGTGGAACCGGGTCAAGCTCACTCCTATTGAAAATGTCTATTTCTATAATTAACCATCAAACATGATGTAACAACCTGAGCATCTGATTCTCAGAAAGACAGAGAACCACTAAATTACCACAAATGTTTCCTGATAAATATTCCACTCTCCCTGAAGTCATTTTTAAAATTCTGTTGCCGCAGACATTTGAAGCCGCTCCTCATACTCCTCTTTACTTTCCGTTGGAGCTCCTAGATGAAAACCACGGAGACATTTATCATCCGCTACGGAACCATAAAGGTGGGATTTAGTATTTACAGAGTCTCAGCACTCCAGCTGTTTATGATGTCCTCCTACGGCTCTGCTCTCTGTAAACCTGACTGCAGCTGTAAGAGATTTCCAACAGGAGAAACGCTGTGTGCTGCAGGTAACAGCCTCCACACATCATTTAAAGAAGGTGTGTCACCACCTGACAGGCAGCTGAACGTTTACAGCACCGACTGAACCAGCCAGTTGTGGTTCGTCCCTGCTGCAGCAGATCCAGTGACCACATCTTAACCAACACTAAGAACGATTCCTTTGGTTCTGTAGTCGTCCATCTTTACATTCAGTCTGTGATTATTACGTTAGCTTGAACAAGCTAACCATAACGTTTGCTACAACAAATGTCAGCTGTCACACTTCACAGAACATAACTGTGAAGTTTTTCTAAAGTCAACAACTAAAACTCACCTGGATGTTTGGCCTGTGAGCTGCAGTTTACTGATTCAATAATGTTGCTGCCGTGATGGAGATCAGCAACTGGGGCACGAACAAATCTTTGTTTCTTTCAGTCTAATATTGTGAATTAAAACATGATTAAAATTCCCTCTTGTGGGCCAGTGGCCGACCTCTACAATACGTGGTACAAATACAGCACATATTCACTTCAGATAAGATTATGTTTCATAATTACATTGTACCTTGCTTTTTCCTTTATTTAAATTTCACCTGCCTGTAGCCACATTTTATCCTATATTCATCTCATGAACCACACTTTATTTTATTTGGAACAATATTATGTGGATTCATTCGTCGATGTATGGGCTCAGTGCTGTTGATATTATAATAATAATACAATTTATTCGCATATCGCTTTTCAGGAAACTCAGACACTTCACATAGACTTTAAAGAAAAGATCCACGAAAGATAGAAACAGCATCGTTGAACATTGAAAGCCGTTCTGAAGAGTTGAGTTTTGAGAAAAGATCTGCGAGTGGACAGTCGGTGCAGTCGTGTGTCGGGGGAGTTAGATGGAAGCTGTCATGGGTTTCTCATTTTCATTTCTACTAATTTCTATGCTTAAGTTCTTTTCACTTAGAAAACACTTGAAACCTGCTATTTACATTTTATTAGTATCTTGATATTCTGCATCAAAGGTTATGAGCCGCGAGTATTATTTTAATTCTTGATTAATCTGCCAGTTGTATCCATCTTTGCTCCTAAGAGTCGACGGTGTACTGAAACGGTTCAATGGCCACAGTAAGGGATGAATATTATTGTGGTCAAATGTCGTTGTGACTTCACAATACAATTCTTACTCTATTATCAGTTGGCTGACATCGGTCTTTCATAGGCATATCTGTATCAGCTGATATGAAAACTATCGTATCGAAGAAAACCAGATCTGCGTTTACGGACTCTACCTGGGACGTGTGGTTTACAGCAGAGCGAGTCGGAGGATGCTTCGGTTGTGGAACAGTCCGGGCCAAGTTTCCATCTGCAAAGCCCGGATGATTTGTTCTGCTGTTGGTGAAACGCTCACCTACACTCGGAGGGGCTGGACAGTGTCGGGCTCATTTCCATTTAAAGATCCTCCTCTGATGGACACTGACTCCTGAGTTAGACGCTCCTCTTTTCTTCAGCTCCTTCAACGTGACCTTGCTGCTCTTTGTTGGCTGTCGCGATAATTAATGGAATATTTTTGGGTTCTGGAATGTTTGAAGGAAAAAACATTGATGTTGTTTTTTGCTTTTAAAGAAAGATGATGGGGCATTTTTCTACTTAGTCCTTCTCTACTGAAAATTATTAATCAGAAAAATAACTGACTGACTGATAATGAAAATAACTAAGTTGGCAGCTCTAATAATGTTGATCAGACGTCTGTGTATTGTTTGAAATTTACAATGCATAGAATAGATAAAATTACTAAATATAAGCTGTTTGCAGACATGAACTACTGAAAATGGGAAATACAGTAGTGTCTGGACATGTTGTGTAGTTGTGTTTGAAGCAGCAGCAGCAGGTTGTCGGTCCGACTCGTTCAAACAGGAACATGTGGGAACATCCAGGCGAGGGGCGGAGCCTGTAGAGCAGCAGGAGGCGGAGCCTGTAGAGCAGCAGGGGCGGAGCCTGTAGAGCAGCAGGAGGCCGGACATGACGTATAAACTCTGCTGTGGAAAGATCAGTGTTGTTGTTTACAGCTCATCCACACCGGCGTCAGCCCTCATCACCAGAAGATCTGGAACCTCCTCGTGTTTCCAAGTGACGTCTTCGTCTTCTACGTGTACGGCTCCTCTTCTTCATCCTGAGATGTTTGTGTTCTTCAGTTTCACGTCCGTCACGTGTTAGAAACCTCATCAACACGTCCACTCGCTCACTGGGAAGCTTCCACACATTGTCCTGCTGTTCCTCACATGGACTCACTCTGACATGTTGACATTTTACTAGGAGGCTGCAGGAGAAGATCCAGAACATGTCCAGAGACACTGACTCAGACATCAGGAACAGTCAGGAATCTCAGTTAGACTTCACATCCTTTCAAAGATGTTCTCTCATCCGACCTGGTTCTTTCTTTGTGGAGCCTCCTGTGTGGTTTCCAGTGTTTGCTCCATGTTGTGTGTTCGCTGTGTGTTTTGTTGGAGCCTCTGATGTTGTGTTATTAGCAGCAGGATTAGCAATGCCCCCCTCCTCCTGTCTGACCATCTGTCTTCTCAGCTACTTGGGTGCAGGTAGAGAAGACTTCAGCGTCTGATTGGGCGCACTGAGCAGTAAGAGATGCTCCCGCCACACGGGGTCAAAGGTCAGCCTGTAGGTCTATACAAAAATATGAAACTATCTAAAATGATTCCATCACTGCCAATCAGAGCAGGAGACGATAAATACCTGCGACTGCTGCAGAGTCATCTTTACATTACATTTCATTGAGCTGACGCTTTTATCCAAAGCGACTCACAATAAGTGCATCAACCATGAGGAACACACCAGAACCACAAGAATCAAGAAAGTACCATTTCCTTCAAGAAAGCTGACCTGGAAACAAACGCTGATTCAGTCGTTTCACACTGACGCTCGAATCCAGATGTCGGTGACCGTGTGAAAGAGGCTCGACAGTGACGATCCCGTCATTCGTGTCTGTAACAGAACGTGATTCATTTTTCTTCAGATAATAGTTTGAGATTTCCAGCCCTGAAACCGAGACTGGACCTGATTTACTTTGAATGCTCTGCTTTGTGTTTGAGTCTGGACGGACAGAACCTGAGGGTTTGGGAACGAGGACACAGACACGCATGTTCTCATCATCGTTATGACGTTTCCTTTCCTGATAAATCCATTCGATTCCATCTAGTATATGAACGTAAATAGTCTTAATCTTGCCATACACTACCTAGGCCTGTCACCATATTGTTTATCATAATTTTTGTTGAATGATATAGTGACACAGAAATAATAACGTTAAACGATAATGTTTGTGCCCCACAGAGTTCAGAGTTCAATCTGTGGGTAGAATATGTTTCATTCTCTCCCACAAGCTGTGATTGGATCATTGGCTGATTGTGGGTGTGACTCTGTGATAGTTGGGCAGTGATGTGATCCAACACTGGTCGCTACAGTAAACAGGCAATATCCAGGTTTTCATGTCCATATATTGCACGAGAAGTCGGTAAGATGATTATCGGGACAGGCCTTGCGCTACCTGCACCCCCCCTTCTTTACAGATGTGCCTGCTGAAGGTTCCTCGGCCTCAGATGAAAAGCTCTTGGTTGGCGTTCATTCTCAATTAGCACTTTTCTTGTCGTCTCTTTGCTTTGTGTGGAGTTAACCAGAGCCTTAAGCCAAATTAGCATTGGTGTTGAGTCAGTCAGGCTGTTAACGTTACAACCCTCCCCCTCCCATCACTCAAATGGCTGTGCATTGTCAGAGGAGGTCAGGGGTCACAGCGTCCATTCATATGATAAGTGTCCTGAAGGAGGCTTTAGAGCAGGGATGTGTCTGCTCCCTCATGCCGCTTGTCACAGAGTGCTGCCGGGAAAAGGCTTCTCAGTGAACGGCTGTGATCTCTGGTCAATACGGCCTTTATGTCCACGGCAATAAACCTCCTCCTCCCACTTCACCAGGAAATGATGGAGCTGCTCTCTGACCATGACGGACGAGCCTTGAAAGCTTCCAGGACACTTTCAATCCACATATTTGCTGCTCGGTCTGAATATAGAGAGTGAAACATGAGAGCAGGGCTTCACCCACTAATTCCATCACACCATGAATAACACCATGAAACTGAAATGTGGAAATATTGTGTCGTTGTAGCAGTTTGTAGAAAAGGTGAATTTTGATTAGTCAGTGTGATTGTGCCACGAAGCGTGTTTTCCTTTTATGTAATGTAAATATGGACTACACCCCCACCGCTATGAGTTAGTTGTAAAACTCATTACTGTTGCTGCTGTCGACACGACACAGTTCTCCAGCCTCGAAATCAGAGACTTGCAGAAACGCTTCTGGCCTTGTTGTAGTTTAAAAACTGGGGTTGTGTTTTAGTCTGGACAAACAGAACCTGACAGATGAGCAATGACACAGACCCTGTTCTCTTCCTGATTGGTTCTTATCAGTCACATGACTTTACTGTCAGTGGTTATTGCAAAGTGTCAGTAGCAGCACTCATCACTTCCATACAGGGTTAGTAGCATACAGCTGTTAAATACATTGTACAAGTTATTTTTTAAATGCACTGGTATCCGATCGTTACTCTGTACCGGCCAGTATGCACGCTCCAGGTATGGGTGTCGGGGGAAAATGGTATCAGAACATCTGTAAAGGAGTTTCCAGACATGAGGGCTGGAGCAGCAGGCGGAGACAGGAAGTAACGTATTCATTATGCTGCCGAGATCATGTGAGTTTGTTTACAGCACATCAACACATCGTCTTATCACAACAATCTCTGCTGACTTCGTCTGTGTCTCCTACATGTATAGCACCGTTTTTCTTGTTTTTTGAACTTTTTTGTCTGTATCGTGTACCGTCATCGACCCCCCCCCCCACTTGCTCGTGGCGATTCCAGCGGGGGATCCCCTGCTGTGTGCTCACATCGGATTCGACAGACTTTATGCAGACTTAATACTAGAAGGCCAGGTGGAGAAAGTCTGCAGATAAACCACTGGCTCTCACTTGGAAATGTGATTCTCACGGGCAGCTCCTCCGGAGTTCGGTGTCTGACAGCAGCTATGTGACGACTGGTTTGGGTTCATTATGAACTGAGCATCTTTAGCTTTCAGACGCTTGGTTCAACAATATTTGACAATGTCGCGCTGAGATGTGGTAAATTGTGATAAGCATTTATTGACTTATTTTTGGACTCTTTGTTTAAGTGATTATTCAACAGAATTGATGGTTGTAATGGTTTTATTATGTGTGGTTGTCCCCTCTCTAACCTGTTCTCTGTTTTCTGTGCAGGAGACGATGTGGGGAGCAGGGAGGAGGCGCGGGGACCAGCCCTGAGGAGGCGTCCTGTGGCTGGGAGGAGCACGGCCCTCCTGTGGCCCTCCTGCGGCGCTCCGGGACGCTCCTACTAAGATGTCCCTCAGCAGCGGCCCTGCAGGCGGGAAAGGTGTGGACTCCAACGCGGTGGACACGTACGACAGTGGTGATGAGTGGGATATCGGTGTTGGCAATCTGATAATTGACCTAGACGCTGACCTGGAGAAGGACAAACTAGAGATGTCGAGCAGTAAGGAGGGAGGGGGCATGGCTGCCCCTCCCAGCTCTGTGTCTGCTTTACCTGACAATATAAAGTTTGTTAGTCCTGTGGCCGCCACGCAGGGCAAAGAGACCAAATCAAAATCCAAGCGCAGTAAAAACTCTAAGGACGGTATTAAGGCCCCAGTCTCGGACGGAGTCAAGAAGGAGATTCAGGGTCGGGCCCCCGGGGACCCCCCACCACAGAACCCCAACTCTACCCCTCCTAAGGGAACGGACAAATCTAGTAAACCCTCCCGTACAACCCTCCCTGCTGTGAAAAAGGACAAGGATGGGATATCTGGGAAAACTAAGAAGGAGAAAATGGAGGTTGTAGCCACAGGAGTGGTTAACACTGAGAAGGAAACCCTGGCCCCCATCCTGCCATTAGGGGCCCCTCGCAGCGGCCCATTCGAGGGCCAACAAAACCCTGAGTTGGCTGCAGCCGAGCAGCTCGGGAATATGGCACTGGACTCGGCAGGGATGGGTCAGCCCGTCGCCATGACAACAGAGCAGGAGGAGGTGGACAGCGTTGAATGCCGAAATCTGAAGAAAGTCGTAGGTGGTGAGAAGGTAAGAGGAGCAGACTGTTTATTTTCTGTCTAAATAAAATGTTTGGTTGTTTGAAAGCAACTGGTTATCATGGAGGATTTAACCGCTTCGCCGTTATTCTCTCTCCATTATTCCACGTCTTGACTGAGCTGCCTTTTTAACCAGGGCTTTAAAAAACTGATGTCGGTGTCAAAGAACATATCTGATCAAATCAAAGGCAAATAACAAACCACTGCTGCACAGGGAAGACTTTGACTTAAGCCCTCTGGTCACTGACCCGTCTTCTGTCTGTGGATTCATCTTGATGGTTATTGCACGTGTCGACTGTGATGTCGACCCAACTCCTTCTCCTAAACGATGGGTGAATGCATCGAGAGCAGTGTTTTCAGTGTTACCAGGCTTGTTTCCTCCACTTCGAGCTTGTGCACTTCTTTGCCGTGACAAACTGGTCATCGAGGTTTTTCATAGTTTCCTGCAGAATCTTCGTCTTCATCAGCCGTCTCTGTGATCTACCTCCAGGAGCCATCTGAGAATCTCTATAGTCCTTTGTTAGTGACGGGTCATGAAGACGTCTGTAGAGAAGGACCTGTTCAAACTTCAGCTCAGCCATAATGTGACCGGTGGTATCTTTTAGTTTACTGCCCCCACATCTTTAAACTCATGCTCCCAGGCTTTATGTTTCCTGTATGTGTGTAGTCTCCAGAGTAAGACTTGTAAACGGACATGTATGTGTTAGATTTCCCTGTAAGTCAGGACTCTGTCCTCAGCATCACAGAGGCTCAGCAGAATTATCAGATCCTTTCAACATTCATGCTGCAGGAGAGAAAATGAGAGTATCGAGAGCTGCTGAGGCGATTTTGAATAGAAGATTGTGAATGGAGGTAACAGTTGTCTGCACTTGAACGTTACTGTTGAAATCTCTGAATAAATACATAACTGTAAACATGTTAATGAAGCCTGAATGGATTCCCCCTGCTGGCTAGCTGCAGTAAATGTCGTAAACCCTGCCCCCTCCGTGACACTGTCTCTGGATGCTGCTGAATGTGCGTCACACACCTTGGACTTCGGATTGAACCAGTGAATGGGGCAGCATAGGTTGCTAAGTGTCAGAATTTATAGTCTCAGGAAGTCAAAAGTTCCAGAAAGCTTTCTGATTGGACGCAGAATGAGTAAACGTCCCTGAGTGAAGGATGAGTCATCAAGCAGCGTACAGTGTTTTACAGGAAGAGAAAAGACAGAGATTTAGATGTCAAAATACCAGGATGTTAGTTTTATAATAAGAGAGACATGAAGACTTAAGACAGAGGCACAGGATTCAACCTGGACCATGAATCATTCATATCATGGAGACTTCAACCTCTGCAGTCTGAGCCATTTCTCCTATTTTTAGTTCACCTGGTGTCCTTGTGTAATAAGGTATGACCTCAACCCTGGAATGCACAATCAAGTTCAATGCATCTTTTTTTCAGGACAGCCAGGGCTGTCAGAATATGGATACTGCAGTGATGTCCCATGCATTTATAAATAGTGATATCACCATAAAGACTGAAGAATAAATCAAATGGAAATTGAGTCTCACAGAAATTTAATTATAATGAACAAGGTTTTTGGCTTTTGAAAATTGTTCCCCCAAGTCTGGGTAGTCAGGAGTGAAAAGAACATCGAACCAACACACTTCAAAAACTGTTTCAAGATTTGTCCTTCAGTTTTTATTTATAACAAACGTCCACGTCACACTACTACTACAACTAATCTACCAGGATGGGTTCAATCTCATTATTATGTTACTCAATTGCACTGTGTGTTTGGATCAGAGCTTCCACACACGCCCAGTCAGGAACACAGCCTCTGATTGGTCGACAGGTCAGGAACACAGCCTCTGATTGGTTAACAGACTCAACCCAAGGCATTTTGGGATTTCTGGTTGGCAGCTAAAAACCATGCTAACAACAACAGTAACTGTTCAACACAGAGAAATGGATAAATAATCACGGAAAATATTGTATAGAGTATTGGATTTGTCTCCAAAAGTAAAATCATTCAGAACATTCAGAAGGGATGCGAGCGTCTCGGAGCCCTTATTGAAAGTCTCTAGCACGCAATGGTTCCCGAGATATTTAGTCTTTCGTGTACTATGTCCTTTTAAGTCGTATACGACATCTTGGCCTTGTGAGGGTCAGCTGTCAGGAGAACCCTCCTCAGGCTCCCTCCTCAGGCTCCCTCCTCAGGCTCCCTCCTCACCAAAGCTGATGATCTGTGTTTGACCCCGTCAGTAAACTGTCAGTCACACTGAGGCGTCCCGTTTGAATTTCACCTGGTCAGAAGCCACAGGCTGCACACTGCTGCCGTACAAATGAGTTTAGCTGTGCAGCTAAAAATACCATCGTCTGTGAATGAGCCATTCACAAAGTAATCTAATTGAACCCTGCTGCTGCTGTTGGTTCCTTCAGCTGATCCGACTAACTTTGTTTCTTCTGGTCTGTCACGACGAGCCACCGTCCTTCAATAGATGTGTGTTCAGGGTTCAGACCGGCGGCCACTTCAGGGTCTGATAGACTGTCGACTTACATTCACACAAACTGTCAGTTCATTCTGACTGAGCTTTAATTCAGCTGTTGATTTGTTGAATCAGAGTTGAACAGGCTGTGGATTGACTGAACAGGCTGATTCAACGTGAACCCGGCGGATCAGTCGGGTTAGTGAGCTGTTGATTTAAGGTTCAACAGGTCAGTGGTTCCAGGTTGAACAAGCTCATGATTTGACGTTAAACAAAACCATTTGTTAATCCAGAGTTGAGCTGGCTGCTGATCCAAGGTTAAACTGTTAATCTCAGATTAAACAAAGCAACATGAAATCTGCTGTGGTCGATAAATCTTAATGTGATGTTGGACCATGTGAAGCATAACGGTGGAAAACCCTCTAGATTAGACACAGGCTGAACTGTCGTCAGCTGACTACTGCTTTACTTTGACTATTGAGACGTTTCCAGACGCCACTTTGTGTTCAACCCTTTGGGAAACCACCTGAGACAGGAGACGGTGCGTCTGTCTGTCAGCACCACAGGCCACGACAGAGGACACTGTGTGGACAAGTCTCAACCTAAACACAAAGTGTGTGGAAAAGATGTGAAGAGTTGTTCTTCTGTTGGACAGTTTCCAGACAGGAAACATGAGCGAGAGGGGGGAGTGATGGGAGTGAGGGCTTCCTCCTGTGGACACCAAACCTTGGACAACCTAATATAGGAATATGTGAACATATTGGCCACGTTGTTCTGGATCTGTGCATGTGGTCAGATTTCCTCACATTTGATTTAATTCAGTCCTGTTGGTTTTTATAGCTCCTCATTTATATCTGTGATGCTGACAATAGTGACAATAGTGTGAATTGTTTCTTTGCACTGCTGTTTCACTTTTGTTCGACTGAAGCAACAGGCACTGAAGACTACAGCCTAAGGTATGAAGGTATGAAGAAGTGGCTCCTGACCAGGGATACTCTCGACCACAACTTACAGCAGAGAGCGGCTTTCTGGGAAACAGATGCATGAGACCTGGAGTCAGGCTGAAGGGAAAGAGCTTTGGCTGAAAAAGTAAATTAAAAAGTGAAGCATCTTGAGAAGCTAACGGCCCCCTGACACCTCCGCTCTGCAGCCAGGGTTCCTGGAAACGCAGAGCAGGTCACATGTGGGAGCGCTGCGACAGCTCCTCGTCAGTCATGATTCGTCAGCAGGAGGTGGCTCCCCTGCTCAGAACAGGCAGAATTCACCTCTGCAATTCAGGTCCATTAAAAAAGTCCTCATGTGGCACCATCATTCTCAGAACCAGAGGATTCCTGGGCCCCCATCCAAAGAGAGCGTGGCGGCCTCTCCCTCTAACCCGGATGATATTTAAACGTCTCAACACCCCGTGGAGAAATAACTGTGAACCTGTTGTTTCATTTCTGACATTCTGAGTGTGTGAGAGCAGCGAGGGCCTCCTGCTCAGACGAGGACCAATGCAGAGAACACCGTTCAACGCTTTTCCAGGAGCACATTAAAGACTTTTGGGACTTGAAAATGTATCGTACACTGGGTTTCTTCAGAACAAGGAGACATCAAGTAAAATGATGGAATTTAACGGTCGAGCCCTGTGGAGAACATCCTCAGGTCTTTGTCGCACTGTCGGGGAGCATTTGGGATTTCTGTCATCAGATCGTGTGTCTTCACTCTGTCGCCGTTTTCAGACATGAGCTGTTGGTAAAATCCAGAGACTCGTCTCCAGAGCTTCTCCAGAGTTTGTGTTTCGCAGCTGAACAACACAGCAGCAGGTTTTCCACCGGCTGCAGCAGACGGAGACAGGAAGTGACGTATTCCCTCTGCTGCAGAGGTCATGTGATTTTCTTGACCACACACAGACACCGGTATCACCACGAGCTCTCTTCACATCTTCGTTGGTGTCTTCTACTTTTATGACACCACTTGTTCAGCAGGAGATATTATTATTGTTTTTGTTTCTTCGTGTTTGTGTCCCGTGTTAGAAGCTCTTCCCCCCCCCCCACTCACAGTGAATCAGGGGAGGATCCTGTTCACACTGCTCCTGACTCTGCAGGCTTGATACGATGAGGCCAGGCGGAGTTCAGTGCACATCTGAAAGCAGCTTGAGCAACCAGCTGCAGAGTAGACAATCTACTTCCTGTGTACCCCACATGACCAGTGTATGTGACTGGTCGTGGTGTTTTCAGGTGTTAGTTTGAACGGAATTGGTTTTAGTTTTAAAATGAAAACACGTCTTTGGCCGGAGCCTCTAACTGGGGTGCATTGTGGGACATGTAGTTGACGCCTCCTGAAGTTGATTCAGTGTCTCTTCCTTTTATCCACAGTTTGTTAGAGAAGAATAAACCACGAGGACTTTTATCTGAAATCTGAGTCTAATGTCGAGCCGAGTGTCAGCAGGTCGACTGATGTTTCCTGGGGATCACATCCACTCTGTCGGCGTCTCTCAGTGTTTGTGAAGTTCTGATCAGTGTCACTAATCTCTCTCCCAGCGAGCGAGTGACCTTGAAAGGAATGTGGCGTGTTGTAATGAATACTTCTCTGACTGAATGGAGAGGAGGAGCGGGGGCCGGCGTTCTTCTGCCAAGGCCGAGCTGTGGCTGTGTTGTTGGTGTGAACTCGGCAGCCAATAGTGGGGGTGTAAATCAGACCCCGCCCCTAAGTAGGTGGAGTGTGTCCGAGAGCTGGCTGGTGGGTTTTCTGCTCTTCGGGGGGGTTTCCCAGCATTCCAGGCAGCCATGTTTTTTTTATTCTAAAAGAGGCGAGTGATGGGCTGGATGGTTGGTTTCTTCTGTAACCAAGGCAACACCCTCTGAACCAGCCGGTAGACGATTGAGCTCCTCACGCATCAGAAAAAAGACATGTTCCTCAGGTCCGTCCGAGCGTCCGCAGAGAGGAAGACGTGACGCCTGTAGGAACGAGGTAACACCAAGTCACCAAGACTTCTGTGTTTGTTACTGTTTCCATTAAACTTGTTCTAAAATGAGTCGATCGATTTGTACATTTGCTGCTTCCACCTGCTGCTTTTCTCTAAGTCACCTGAGTTTCTCTGAGATTCTCTGAGTTTCCCTGAGATTCTCTGAGTTTCCCTGAGTTTCCCTGAGTTTCTCTGAGTTTCCCTGAGTTTCCCTGAGTTTCTCTGAGTTTCTCTAAGTCACCTGAGTTTCCCTGAGCTCATCATCTGTGACCGACTTAGCGTTGGTCTGTTTGCTCTCTGCTTCGTTTCTTCATTAACGAATCAGGAGACGTTAAAGACGTGTGACAGCAGCTCAAGAGACTCTTGCCGGTCAAACTGGACTGAACAAACACTGATTAACTCTGAAAGGCATTCGGGCTACAAACAACCCATAATGCAACACTGTAGTTCGATGCGTACTCGCTCCATTAAAAAATAATCTGTTCTTTCTTCAGCACAACCTGCAAATGTTGTGTGTTCATTTGAGTGTTTGGATCAGCAGAGAAGTCGTCATGTTCCTCGGCTCCAAAGCCCCGAACACTGAGAGCAGCTGCCGCCGAGCATCACCCTGGCAGCTGATTGGCTGGTTAACGTGATGGACAGCCTGTATGTTGCTGAAGCGGACTGGTTCAAACTCCCAGGACACGGCTGCATCAGGTGTCGGCTGTTGGCTGTTACCTGGTTACCCCTCCCCCTGGGATCTGTCGCTCTTCACCCCCCCACCTCTCTCTTTGTCCCATTGCAGCTCAGGAGGAAGTGTTCAGATGATGACACGTCTGTTAAGGTAACAGAAGCTGCAGCTCACTTCCTGCTGGTGTTTGGTCAGTTAGGAGTTTTATGACCAGACGATCATAGATGAGCTTTTAATGGAGCTATAGAGGATTCTGTGTGTTGTGGTTGAGGAGGAGGAGGAGGAGGAGGAGAATCCGGTGACTAAGGTTTCTGGTGATCGAGAGTGTGTGTGATTTGTTTCTGTGGCTGATGTTGGTCTGTTATCATTTTGTTTCCAGAGCAGAAAAGAAAATTCTGTTTTGTTAATCAGGTAGTGAAGTGCAACCTTTGGATATTTTAGGTTAATGAAAACAAAAATTCAGTTTTTCCATTGTAGTGAGTTTGAGCTGGTTTCCGACATGAAGTCTGGAAACCAATTTTTTCTGGACATTTTCTGGAGTTCATGTCTTTCCTTTCACATGAAGAACGCAGCAGGAGATGTTTGGGTTAGACTCGTAGGAACATGTGGGAACATCCAGGCGAGGGGCGGAGCCTGTAGAGCAGCAGGAGGCGGAGCCTGTAGAGCAGCAGGAGGCGGGACACGATGTATAAACTCTGCTGTGGAAAGATCAGTGTTGTTGTTTACAGCTCATCCACACCGGCGTCGGCCCTCATCACCAAAAGATCTGGAATCTCCTCGTGTTTCCAAGTTGACGTCTTCGTCACGTGTTAGTCTGAAAGGAGCTTGATTCATTTATATCAGGAAATCTGGAATCGGAGGATAAGAAAACAAGGTTACGAAATAGATCAGACTTTCAGTTTTCACTTCATAATCAATGAGGTAGTGGATCAATCACATCAAATGTGGGGATCTCGCAGATCATCGTAAACTCAATACTCTGTGGTTTTGGATAGTTGGTCTGAAAATGTGTCCGGAGCTCTTGTGAAAGTGTGTGAATGTGAAGGGATTCACTCTGACAACCGATCTGCTCTCTTGTCTCAGTCTGGGGTCGTCTCCTGATGACTCTAATTTATTTTATTTATCACTTTATGCTTTTGCTTGACTAAACGGTTGATTCTTTGTTAATGTAATCAGATCCAGTCCGTGGTGAAGTGTGTGTATCGCAGGTCCTGATGATCACAGGACGTCACGTGGAGCTCTGGCTCCTCCAGCTGCTGCATGAGCATCACTGTGTCACACGTTCAGTCTGAGAACGTGTTGATCGCACCTTGTTCCTCTGTGTTGCTGGGAAACCAGTGATGAGAACTGGGTCGTTCATACCTCAGCCTGTGTTGTCGCCTCTTTCCGTCATGTGGGACGTGTGGACCTCCGTGCTTGTGAACCTAAACTTCCTCTGTCTCCCTCCTCCAGATGGAGTCTCCAGTCTCCACCCCTGCGCCTCCTCCTCTCCACCTCCTCGCTCCCGTCACCAACAGCGACATCTCGTCTCCCTGTGAGCAGATCATGGTCCGCACGCGCTCCGTAGCGGTGAACACAGCGGATGCGGCGCTGGCCACAGAGCCAGAGTGTCTCGGACCCTGTGAGCCGGGCACCAGTGTGAACCTGGAGGGGATCGTGTGGCAGGAGACGGAGGACGGTGAGACCAGCGCTCTTTCCAAAACAGACACAGGATAAATCATCCTGACACACATCTCACAGCTGAGGGGTCAGAACAAAGGCTCTGTTTGTTTCTTCTACATTTATATTTACAGCTGTGAAAAATAATGATAATCCCACTGTGGGAATCTCAGATCCACAAATGTTCTCTCCTCTGTCCCACAGGCTTCAACTTTCATTTGAGTTCTTCCAACAGAAGCTCAGCTGATGAATTATCATGTTTGGTTTCAAATATTTTCTATGTGGATACAAAAAATGACCAAACAGTAGTAGTAGTTTTTTGTGTGCACATAAAACAAAATCACAATTAATTCAAACTCTAAACGAGAGCTCAGCTCAAACAGGAAAGATCATCTGAAATAAAGAAACATGTCTGAAAGAAAATGGAAGACAGATATGAGGGAGACAACATCTGAGACATCAACATCCTGATGAAGGAGAATTCACAGACTTCTGTCTTTTATGATATATGAATTTTTTTAATGTGATCTTAAGCTATGTGTTAACTGTGAGATTCTTGGATTCTCACCTTTAAAGAAATTTCCACCTTTTGAATGTTGAATTCACAGTTTGAGGTTTTTAGCCTCGAGATCAAAAAACAAACTGTTTACTTTACGGGTGTTTTAAGAATGAATGATGTGATGTGCACATGTAAAAACAGCAGCTGGACCAAATAACTTCAAAACTTCCAGTCTTCAGACTCTGATCAGCTCTGATGAAGGGAAACATCTGACATGGAGTTTAACTGTGTGTGTGTGTGTGTGCGTGTGCGTGTGCGCGTAGGCATGCTGGTTGTGAACGTCACCTGGAGGAACAAGACGTATGTGGGAACTCTGCTGGACTGCACCAGACATGACTGGGCCCCACCAAGGTACACACACAGATTGCAGAACTCAAACAAGTAATCTGATTATCAGTTGACAGGGATTGTTTTTCTTCGAGGTCACATGATCGTGCAGATTCTAGTTGCAGCTGGAGTTTGACACTGAGATGCTGGTTGTATAAACAGTGAAGATTCTCTCAGTATGTGTTTATCATTTTCAATTGGTCTATAATTGTTGTTGACATGACTGAGATCAGCCTGTGACACCTGTGAATGTCTGTCAGTCCCATATGGTGAAATACAAACCAATCAAATGATCTGAGCTGTCAATTGCACATGCATAGAACATGCTGCCCCCCCCCCCACTGACTGCAAGTGTGAAGCCGATTAGATGAACGCTTCTTGAGATACGAGAGACTTAGAGAGATTTCAGTTTTTATTTATATTATTTATATATTTGTTTTCCCTTCGGGCTAATCCAGCCCCCCTCCCCTCCTCCTCGCGGCCGTTGCTAACCAATGCTGTCGTGCTTTCAGGTTCTGCGAGTCTCCCACCAGTGACGTGGAGATGCGGAGCGGTCGTGGTCGGGGGAAGAGGATGCGTCCCAGCAGCAACACGCTGCTGAATGACAACAGCAACTCCTCTGACAACAAAGGCAGCGGCAGCAGTAAGACTCGTGGAGCTGCTGCGAACAGCAAAGGGCGACGAGGCAGCCAGACAACCAGCGCCACCGAGGACGCCAAGGCCAGCCCGTCCTCCGCCAAGAGGAAGACCAAACCTGCCTCTGATATGGAGCCCACCTCCAGCTCCGAGGACACAAAGGCTTCGAAACGCATGAGAACGAACTCCACTGGTGCTGCGCCCCCCCTCCCTGGAGGTAAACCTGATCCCCTGCCCCCCCCACAGCTGGACCGCACCTGCCCCTCCCCTATGCTCATTGACTGCCCCCACCCCAACTGTAACAAGAAGTACAAGCACATTAACGGGTTGAAGTACCACCAGGCTCGAGCCCATAATGACCACGACGTCCGTTTGGACCAGGACGTAGACAGTGAATACGGGGACGACCCGGCCCTCCATCCTGACCTCGCCTCCTGCAACGGTGCCGCCATTTCCCCCGCCCGCTCCACCACACCTAAAGGACGAGGCTTTGACGCCTCCTCCCCGTCGCCAGGGAAGCTAACGTCAAAGGGAAAGAAGAAAGCAGGGGAGGCTGAGCCCGAGGTGACAGACGGTGGCGAGGAGGGAGCATGTTTGACTGATGAGGCCAGCAATGACGGGATGGACGACAGAAAGGCCAAGAAGATGGCGAGCAAGCCTGATAAAGGGACTCCGAAAGGCTTAAAGCCAGGCCGCCCTGCGGCCCCCGCTGCCCCTGGGGCCCCCTCTCCCTGCGCCCTGCAGGCGTCCTCCCCCTCTCTGGGCTCTGTGGTACAGTCCGTTCCCAAGAGCCCTCAACTGAAGAACATCCAACCCAAACCTCCTCCATTGGCTGACCCCGCGTCCAGCCCCGCCCTCGCCAAGGACAAGAAGAAGAAGGACAAGAAGAAGCGGGAGGGGGGGAAGGAGGGGGACAGTCCAAAGGCGATGTGTAAGGGGGGGAGGTCTGAGGAGGGGAAGAGCCCATACTCTGATGCGTCGGACACTTTGCTCAACGGCTCCACAGAAGCTCACCAGAGCCGGTTGGCCAGCATCAAGGCCGCGGCCGACAAGGTGTACAGCTTCTCGGACAACGCACCCAGCCCGTCCATCGGTGCGGCCAGCCGGATGGAGGCCGGCCTCGCGCCCCACCTCAACCAGAATGGAGCCGACAACGCATCCGTCAAAACCAGCAGCCCCGCCTACTCCGACATCTCTGATGCAGGGGATGACGGAGAGGGGAAGGCGGAGGGCGTGAAGGTCAAGTCAGAGCCTGAACAGGGGCCTCGCGAAGGGGCCAAGAAGGCGCTGTTCCCCCCTCAGCCGCCCAGTAAGGAATCACCCTACTACCCTAACTATGACTCCTACTATTCACCCACTTACCCCAACCCCAGCCCAGGGGCAGCACCGGCAGCAACGCCTCACGTGGAGGGAGCTCAGGTGAAGGTGAAGAAGGAGAAGGAGGAGGAGCCAGAGGTGGAGGAGGAGGTGGTCAAACTGAAGGTGGAGCCTCAGGAGGAGAGGAAGGTGGAGCCAGGGCTCCAGCAGCCCTCAGTCATCCAGCAGCGCCCCAACATGTACACCCAGCCTATGTACTACAACCAGTACTACGTCCCCCCCTACTCCTACTCAGCTGACCAGGCCTACCACGCCCACCTGCTGGCCTCTAACCCCGCCTACCGCCAGCAATACGAGGAGAGGCATCGGCAGGTCGACAAGAAGCCTGAGGGCAAAGAGCGGGAGGCTGCTGGGAAAGACGAGTGGAAGCAAAAAGCCTCTGTGCCCCCCACGCTGTCCAGAGCCCCCAGCCTCACTGACCTGGGCGCAAAGGGGGGGCCGAACCCGGCCAAGTCTAAAGAGCCCCTGCCAACTTCAGAGCAGGCCAAGTCCGTCATCATGGCGAAGGGAGAGGACGCCAAAGCCCCCTCCGCCCAGCCTGAGGGTCTTAAGATGAAGCTGAGTGAAGCAGGGCATCATGGGAAGGAGGAAGCTAAGCCAGGGGTGGAGTCAGGCAGGCCGACAGGTGTAGAGCCCGCCATGTGGTACAGACAGGTAAGAGGACAGATGTGCACGGTTGCTGGAGTTTTGCTGTAAGAGAAGTTTTGTTCGTGGATTTTAAAATCTGCTGGTGCAACAGGTCGTGATTCTGATCCAATTCCATCCTGGTTCAGTGTTGACAAAATCAATCTGAAGACCAGAACAGCTTCCTGATAGTTGGGTGGGATTTAGTGTTGGATGTCTGGACTCTACGCAGACGGGGACATGAGATACACAAACCCTCATATCACAGTCCACATACACAAGTGGCTGTTTCAAACACACACACTCACAAAAGTGTATCACACATGTGCTACACACTAAATTCATTCATCGCACACACAGTGGTTTTGTAGCACGATGTATATGTTGTACTGTTCAGTTGTTATAGAGCTCCACTGTCACACGTCTGAACTGTTGTTCTCCTCAGGAACCCGACTCACGCCTGTGGCCCTACGTCTACCCCAACAAATACTCTGAGGCCCCCAAGCCGCAGGAGGAGGACAGGTGGAAGGACGAGAGGGAGCGAGAGCGAGACAGGAAGGTGAAGGAGGAGAGGCCTCGGCCCAAGGAGGGCCTCCAAAAAGAGGAGGTGAAGGAGGGGGCGGAGGGCAGGACGCAGCTGCCTCCAGAGGAGCACAGAGGGGGAGGGAAGGAACCGCATCCCCCACACATGCAGTTCTCCTCCCCCCTGGCCCAGCACCAGGGCTACATGCCCTACATGCACGGACCCTACGCCTACAGCCAGGGCTACGAGCCCAGCCACCCCGGCTACAGAGGCATGCCCTCCGTCATGATGCAGAACTACCCCGGTGAGAACACAGGGAACACAGAGAGAACACACAGGGAACAGAGAACCCAAAGAAAAGAGAGAACACAGAACACACAGGGAACACAGAGAGAACACAGAGGGAACACAGAACCCAAAGAAAAGAGAGAACACAGAACACACAGGGAACACAGAGAGAACACAGAGGGAACACAGAACCCAAAGAAAAGAGAGAACTCAGAACACACAGGGAACACAGAGAGAACACAGAGGGAACACAGAACCCAAAGAAAAGAGAGAACACAGAACACACAGGGAACACAGAGAGAACACAGAGGGAACACAGAACCCAAAGAAAAGAGAGAACTCAGAACACACAGGGAACACAGAGAGAACACAGAGGGAACACAGAACCCAAAGAAAAGAGGGAACACACAGGGAACACAGAGAGAAAAGGGAGAACACAGAACACACAGGGAACACAGAGAGAACACACAGGGAACATGGAACCCAAAGAAAAGAGGGAACACAGAAAAGAGAGAACTCACAGGGAACAGAGAGAAAAGGGAGAACACAGAACACACAGGGAACACAGAGAGAACAGACAGGGAACATGGAACCCAAAGAAAAGAGGGAACACAGAAAAGAGAGAACTCACAGGGAACAGAGAGATTTAGAAAACTTAGAGAACCATGTACCATGTATTGGTATATTAAACATACAGTACGTACACCTGCTACAAAGGGCGATTGACTTCTTCTCCATCTCCAGTAGATCAGTTCATCTTTCAGTTCTTTTCATCATGTTTGACCTCATGAACAATGACTCTCACCTCGATGCCAATTCCTTGTGTCATTGATTAATCAAGTTGTCAATTGATCCATTTCCTGCTGCTCGTACAGGTGGTGTTTCAGAGTTAATACGTATATTCAGGAGTTTCTGTTACTGATGTCCTGCTGATTATGTGTTACTGAACCTGCGGACCTTAACACTTTGAAACCTTCCTCCTCAGGCTCGTACCTGCCGGCCGGTTACGCCTTCTCGTACGGAGGGAAGGTGGGGGCGGGAGAAGAGGGTGAGAAACCCTCCAGGTCCAGTCCCACGGTGAAGCCGTCCGGTGAGGCCAAAGCTCTGGACCTGTTGCAGCAGCACGCCAGCCATTACAAGAGCAAATCGCCGTCCATCCAAGACAACAAGACGCCACAGACCGAACGAGAGCGAGACAGAGAGCGAGACAGAGAGCGAGACAGAGAGCGAGAAAGAGAAGGCGACCGACCGCGATCTTCACCCTCCCAACGCATCCTGCCCTCGCATCATCACCTGGGATACCCTCTGCTGTCGGGACAGTACGACCTGTCCTACGCTTCAGGTGAGACTTGAACCAACTTTAAACTAAAATATATATATTTTCTTTTGGCTCTTTAAATTAAACATCCTGACTCCACAAACACTGGGTCCTCCATTTCCCATAATGCAGCTCTATAGTGGGATCTCTACGTCTCTCCAACTCAAACTTCAGAGCGTTATTCTTAAGGTCTTGAAAACCTGATGCTTGTGATCATGTGACGACCACGACACCTCGTTACACACGTTAAATTCTACACACAGAACAGTTCAGACTTGTCGGCCATGTTGGATCTGTTACATCTGTGTGCCTCTCTCCCAGGTCTCTCCTCCTCAGCCATCGTCGCCAGTCAGCAAGCTTCCGCCCCGTCCATGTACCCCCCCGCACGGAGGTGAGAACGGTAAGAGACTCTACATGTTCCTACCCTGTCTGGATTCCTGTGGTGTTGCAGTCTCTACTGCCCTCTAGTGGTCTGACCTGCAGTGGACATGTTTAGTTTACGGTGGGTGGTTGAGTGGCTGTGAATGGAGAGAATAAGAGATATGTTGAGCAATAAAAAGATATTTGAATAAAATGGTAAAAAGCTAGCCCTTCAGCTCCACCTGCTGGTCGTGTCTGTGTGTTGGTCCTTTTCACCAATAATGTCCTCTCACCTTCAACAGGCACACCTGATTGGCTGACCTCCACCCTGCCCGGAGTCATGTGACTGGATCACATGAGGAAACACATCAGTTCAATGGTGTTAGTGTTGGTTTGATTTCTCTGGCTGGACGTCCAGCCGTGGCTCTGCCCCTCACTGGACTGGACCAGAGGTTCCATGGTTCTACTGGTCCTGCTGGTTTCAGACGGTGTGATTGGTGCTCGGGCGGCAGAGGATTTGACTCACAGACTGAGGACAGAGTGGACGCAGTGGGGTGGAGACACATGGTGCGGCAGGTCGTTTGGGACGTACAAAGGAGCAGTTGATTTTGTTAAGGAGGCGGGGGTCTCACAGTTCTGGGCGGAGTTCAGAGTCTCGATGACGTCCTGCGTGAGCCGAGCCTTCGAGTCGTCTCACAGGTTTTTATTTCCTCCTCATATTTCTGACCCTCAGTCTTTATCTGCGTGACCTCTGACCTCTCTCAGCTCGTGGACTCCACAGGACGTGACCACACCCACAGGACGTGGCCACACCCACAGGACGTGGCCACACCTTCACCTGGAAGTGTCTCCACCTCCCCCGAAAATTAAAAAACAAAACAAAAAAACACTGTGGATGGAGGAGGACGGACCAATCAGAGGGCAGCGTTTGGACTGAAGCTGCAGCCTCAGACTGATGGGGAGTTGCCCCACCCACCCCCCCCCTCCTCAGTGTGTAGCTGTACTGTACTCTGTGTGTGTGTGTGTGTGTGTGTGTGCGTGCGTGCGTGCGTGTGTGTAAATACTGTACAGAGGAATTATTTTAAAGAGCCTGTTGATGCTGTTTCCTACTCTTCTTTTTGTCTGTATCCTCTGTTTTTCTACTGTTGTTGATCTGATATTAAACCTGTAGCTGGTGGAACCGCGCTCGACCTCACGTCCTCATTCATTGGCCACCAAACACGCCCCCCAAAACTTGAGCAGAAGCAGGTTTGCTGCAGGAAGAAAATTAGAAATAAATATATTTTAATGAACACAGAGCGCGGGGGGGGGGGCCGTTTCTGAGAGAAGGTTGTCGTGAGAAAACAAACGAGTGTGTGATGAGGTCGAAATCTGTCACGTATTCAGTTTCCTTAAAAAAAACAATGATCTGAGTTATTACTTGAGTGAATTTGTGTTTTTAAAGATTTAAGTTTTGCTACGATCAAACATCTGGAACCTGCTGAAAGTGACTGGAGGTAAAAAGTGTGATGTCACCACTCTGAAGACACATCTAATCCAAATGGAGGAAAAGCTGAACATTTAAAAACGTATAAGGAGTTGGAAAAAGGAAAATGACCAAGTTCGCAACCAGTTGAACGTTTTGATGGGTTGAAGAATCCAACGCAACCTACGGAAGAAGAAAAATAGTGAACAGAGAATCGAAAGTGTCAGAGACTGAGGCTACAACATTATCACATTTTCTCTTCAAAAAAAACGACTCTTTAAAACCACTGACATCACAGACACTGGGCAAGAGTATAAGGGTCATATTTCGACTTTATTTTCATAATATTTCAACT
>NC_047156.1:745073-762573 GCF_009819705.1 Hippoglossus hippoglossus | reverse complement strand
CTCCAAGAATCAACCGTCAGCGTGGCGCCCCCTGCTGGTCAGTGAGCTGCTGCTCTGAAGCTTCGTGTTCAGCACCATCTTGATTTTTTGAAACCAGAAGTAACCATATTTGGAAGAGCGGGGGTGGAGCCTGACTGAGAGCTCGAGGACACGCCCACATGCTCCCATTGGATGGTACTAGCTGTCAATCACACTGTGGTATCCCCCCCCCCCCAACACATCCGGTGCTTTATGGTCTGTTTGACTCTAAATGATCATATTTCACTAAATGAACATCAGCTGTTTGAAGAAGACGTGAAACTAGAGACTGAGACAGAAACTGTGTGTGAGTCGTTAGAACAGTTGCTAGGCAACAGCAGCTGTGATGCTGATGTTATCATGACGATGTCTAGATGCCACAGAGGCTAATATTTAGCAAGCTAGCACGTGAGTAACGTAAATACATGACGATGCAAAGACATAATGACCGGAGGCGGAGAATTCTCACCTCAAGAGGGCGCTCATCTGAAGAGAGCATGAACACGAAGGCAACAACTGTTTTGTTATTGTTGTGATAGAGAGCGCCCCCTGGTGGCAGAAAGTTACACACTGTGTTCCTCAGCTGTGTGTGTGTGTGTGTGTGTCCCTGAGGCGTCCCCTGATTTAATCAGTGAGCTGAGATCCTCGGCGCCATGGAAACCAGGAGGACGGGAGCATATGTGTGGGAGGATCATGCCTGTCGCCATGGCAACTGTGCTTCATTCCTCACTCATATCTGCGCAGGTGGAACCAGGGACCTGCAGACGCAGCTTTGAGTTCCACATCGGACGGAGGAAATGTTTGTTACACAATAATCATAAAATATTATAAATAATAAAATGATAAAAGATGCTAAAAATAGAACAGACGTCCGCCTCCCTCTGGACAATGATCCAATCCCAGAACAGATCTCAGGTCACATGATGACGCCTCCGTCTGTTTTTACTTTCATCTCCTCGACGTCGACATTCAGTCGAGGAGCAAAAAAATCCTTTGATCCGTCCCCACTTCTTCATACCGTTGCCGTGGTAACAGAAGACAGGGCATCCTCGCTGCTCGAGTTCGACACGTGAGCGTTTCTCTGCAGCTCAGCTCAGTCCGACCAATCAGAGCGCTCCCTCATCCACACCTCCAGTATCTCCAACAGTACTACACTAATACCAGTACTACACTAATACCAGTACTGCAGCAACACAAGTACAGTGGGACAGTATTCACTTCAGTTAATCCAGAAACAACCTCACTTCTAATGAGTACCAGATACCAGACACACACTGCAGTTTTAAATCTAGAAACTCACTGTACTACACACTCTAGTATCTAGTACTCATTCTAGTACACACTTAAGTATTAAATCTAGTACTTATTGTAGTAGCACACACAGTATTTAGCAGGTGTCCCCGCCTCCATGACTCGACTCGATTGGCTGATGGAATGAACCATTTTATTTTTTTAGGGGTGACAGGTTTGTTTCTTCTTTCTCTTTGTTTCTTCAGGCCGATGATGATGATGATGTCGGAAAACTTGGAGCAGAGCGAAGACGTCCTTCCCCCCCATGAGCTGGAGCCCCCCAGGGAGGAGGACGGACACTGCCCCCTGCCCTTCAGGTGAGCAACTGCATCTTTAAGGTTAAAAAATCCGACTGAGGCGAGTTTTAAAATGGAAACGTAGAAAAATAAATAAATAAAAGCAACTGAAGTTACTGTTTTATCCTGAACAGTGTGTTGTGTAGCAGTTGTTTAGATTGTTGTGTATTTTCAGTATTTTCTTACATAAAGTCCAGACGTTAAAATCCTCATCTGAAAAGTAAGAGGAATAAAGAGTTATTTATTTTGTTGTTTCCACCAGAGACGGGTCACCACATTCCACCTCCTCCTAATCAGCTGCTCATTACTGTGTGTGTGTGTCTGTGTGTGTTTGTGTGTGTGTGTCTGTTTGTGTGTGTCTGGCAGCAGATGAAAGGACACGTGCAGCAGAGACAATACATAAAGAGGGAAAAGCCTCAGTGTCTCTCTCTGCTCTGTTATTCCTGTCACGTACAAAACAAGCTGGAGGATCAGAGGCTGTGTGTGTGTGTGTGTGTGTGTGTGTGTGTGTGTGTGCGTGTGTGTGTGTGTGTGTGTCTGCAGCATGTGCATTCAGCTCACGTTTCCAAGCAGCAGAGCTCAGAGAGAGAGGCTGATGGGAAGGACAACGTGTGTGTTTGTTTAAAGCCTTAATTCATTTCTCCTGACAGAGAATTGTGACACACACACAGACACACACACACACACACACACACACACACACACACACACACACACACACACACACACACACACACAGACTCGAGTCCACAGTTACGTTTTACTGAGTTTCGTAAAAGCTCAGAAAAGACGAGTCTCAGGAATCTTTCTCACGTTTGTTTCAGAACCTGAATATCAGATGTGAAAGTTCCTCAGACCAACGTGTGAGAAACTGTCCAACGTCAAGTGTCAGTTTTTAATTAATCATTAATATTGAGTCCATGGACGGAGACATGGAGTTTTATTATGTGTGAAATCATCATGATGTGATTGTGTCTCAGTTCACACTAATTGTTTTGAGTGCATTGTGTGTTCAAGTGTGTCAACAGGAAGTGAGTGATAAATCCCTGATGGTGAAACAACGCTCAGACATCTGAGTGTGAAAAGATGGACGCGGGCATTAGACGCCATCTTGGATACGTAGCGGAAGGGGACGGACCAAAAACGTAATTTTAAACTTGTGAAATTGTTTGTTAGCTCGGTCGCTAACGGGACAATATGCTCACACGGTTTATTAATGATGCATCTGTCACGCCCCCCCCCCCCCCCGTCCCCCGTCTCCTCCATGTTACCCTCAAGGTTCGGCTCCGTCGTCAGGGTGACGTGAGACAGGACGCGTCCGGACATCCGCCGTGAAAATACTCAAACCAATTAAAACAATAATTTCATTAAAATTATATAGAGTAACATTTGTAGAGTAGTGTAGCAGTGGACCTAATATTTTTAGTTACATTTTTTTATATAACATTTGATTTGATTTCACCCTCAACTCTGACGAACCAGAGTTTACTCGTGTGTGAACGCAGCTTGTTTCTCTGCTCCAGTTTCCCTATTCACACTGAATAATTAGTCCTTTATTGTGAGTGTGTGTGTGTGTGTGTGTGTGTGTGTGTGTGTGTGTGTGTGTGTGTGTGTGTGTGTGTCACTCTTGTAGACAATCCCTCCTTTCACACACTCCCTGAACTCCATGATGCAGTGAACCAAACTGAATCAGTGTCTGACGGTGGGAACGTTCAGTGTTCATAGAACCACAATCATCATTTATAACTTCAAAAGTTTGTGTCGGGACAACTTCAATATTATTAGTGACTGAGAAGAAAAGTTAAAGTAATATCGTTCTGATTAAAAAAATAAACTTACAGTCACTGATCATCTTTATATACAGTCACTGATGGTCTTTATATACAGTCACTGATCATCTTTATATACAGTCACTGATCCTCTTTATATACAGTCACTGATGGTCTTTATATACAGTCACTGATCATCTTTATATACAGTCACTGATCATCTTTATATACAGTCACTGATCCTCTTTATATACAGTCACTGATGGTCTTTATATACAGTCACTGATCATCTTTATATACAGTCACTGATCATCTTTATATACAGTCACTGATCCTCTTTATATACAGTCACTGATCATCTTTATATACAGTCACTGATCATCTTTATATACAGTCACTGATCCTCTTTATATACAGTCACTGATCATCTTTATATACAGTCACTGATCCTCTTTATATACAGTCACTGATCCTCTTTATATACAGTCACTGATCATCTTTATATACAGTCACTGATGGTCTTTATATACAGTCACTGATGGTCTTTATATACAGTCACTGATCATCTTTATATAAAGTCACTGATCATCTTTATATACAGTCACTGATCATCTTTATATACAGTCACTGATCATCTTTATATACAGTCACTGATCCTCTTTATATACAGTCACTGATGGTCTTTATATACAGTCACTGATCCTCTTTATATACAGTCAGTGATCCTCTTTATATACAGTCACTGATGGTCTTTATATACAGTCACTGATCCTCTTTATATACAGTCACTGATCATCTTTATATACAGTCACTGATCCTCTATATATACAGTCACTGATCCTCTTTATATACAGTCACTGATGGTCTTTATATACAGTCACTGATCCTCTTTATATACAGTCACTGATCCTCTATATATACAGTCACTGATCCTCTTTATATACAGTCACTGATCCTCTTTATATACAGTCACTGATGGTCTTTATATAAACAGATTACTAATAACTGAGCTGCTGGTAAATCGTCCCGTATTTGTCGGCTGTTTTTATTTTTGCATGAACTTCATGTTGATTTGCCTCCAGCTCTCGTGACTTCATTTACATGAGTGTGTGTGTGTGTGTGTGTGTGTGTGTGTGTGTGTGTGTACTTGATTTGTTAAACCAAATATCTCAAACCCTGTTAGAAGGTGGTTTAACACCTTGTTGCTGTAAATTGTCCAAAAGTTAATGAAAGTTTAAATAAACCTGTTACAACATTTAAACTTTTGATTAACAATTCAAAACTCAAACATTCGTGAGTGACTGTGAATCTGCAGCTCCACTGTTAGACGACGTGTGGTCACTTCCTGTCACATGACTCCTGATGACACCAACTTACAGCTGATGATGATGTCATGTGATGTCATGTGATGTCATGTGATGTGTCCCACAGGCTGCAGCTGATCGATGACCTGACGTATGAAGACGTGAAGAAGTGCTACAGAGGATCAGTGAGTCCCACAGGTCACACACAGGTCACACACAGGTCACACACACACACACAGGTCACACACAGGTCACACACAGGTCACACACAGGTCACACACACACACACAGGTCACACACACACACACAGGTCACACACAGGTCACACACACACACACAGGTCACACACAGGTCACACACACAGGTCACACACACACACACAGGTCACACACAGGTCACACACAGGTCACACACAGGTCACACACACACACAGGTCACACACACACACACAGGTCACACACAGGTCACACACAGGTCACACACACACAGGTCACACACACACACACAGGTCACACACACACACACAGGTCACACAGGTCACACACAGGTCACACACAGGTCACACACACACACACACAGGTCACACACACACACACAGGTCACACACAGGTCACACACACACACACAGGTCACACACACAGGTCACACACACACACACAGGTCACACACACACACACACACACACACACACACAGGTCACACACAGGTCACACACAGGTCACACACACACACACAGGTCACACACACAGGTCACACACACACACACAGGTCACACACACAGGTCACACACACACACACAGGTCACACACAGGTCACACACACAGGTCACACACACACAGGTCACACACACACACACAGGTCACACACAGGTCACACACACAGGTCACACACACACACACAGGTCACACACAGGTCACACACACACACACACAGGTCACACACACACACAGGTCACACACAGGTCACACACACACAGGTCACACACACACACAGGTCACACACACACTTTGGATCTAATGAAAGTTACAGAACATACAAAGAACACATGCAGTTGTGTGTTTCCGTGTGTTTTACCTGGACTGGGTAGAAGATGGCCTGCAGGGTGGGGAGCGTCTCTGTGAAGAATGTGTGTGTGTGTGTGTGTGTGTGTGTGTGTGTGTGTGTGTGTGAACAGTAAATCAACACGTATCAGTACGAGAGTGATTGACACTTTAAGAGTTTTGGGACAATGGAGGAAACTTTTTGTTTGTGTGACACTTTTAGTTCATTAAAAACATTTAATCATCTTATAAAATCCAACACTTCCACATTTTCTGCTTTAGTTCACATCTGTCAAACTAAAATTACTTTATTATCCTTCATTATTTATTATTATATGATTATTGTTTCATGAGCTTTATCTCTATGATATTTCATTTGGAAGAGAGAAACCACCTCCGCAGTTTAATTGGTGAATTACACGTTGAAAGCAGCTTCAGGAGCTTCAGCTTGTATTTGCTGTTGTTTTGAGTCTTTGTTCCTTCAGACAGGAAACAGGAAGTCAGCGTCTGGTTCTCAGAGAGCAGACGTGCAGGTGCACAGTTTGTTTCATGTCGAACTTCAGGATCCAAACTCAAACATCCCAGAAAGAAGCTGCGTAGTTTGACTTGATCAGATCTTTTCCTTCAATCTTAGTTTGCCAGAGCTCCAGGTGACATGAAACCTCTTGAATGAAACAGCAGCACATTCTGAATTGATTGATTGATTCATTGACTGATTGTAGCTGCTCTGTAGTTTATTGTTAAGAAGCAATAATTAGAAAATACTAGAAGCAGACAGAAGTCATTTTCTACTTATTATTATTGTCATTGTTGTTATTATTTGTATTCAGCTCAGCTCGGAGACGTCCTGTGTCGGTCAAACACTGCTTCAGCATGTCAACAAACTCATGAAGAAGAACACAACTATATTAATGTGCTTTAATTGGCCAGATCACAAATATGCTGCTTTCGTTGTTTAAGGAAGAAACTCTCCTGAAGTGCGTCAGTGTTGGAAAAAGGAAATCAATATTCTGTTAAAGTTTACCTGTTACTATTTTTATAGATGAATGAACTCAGTTAATAATAATAATGAAAACACTAATAAAAGGTCCATTTTCTGGAGCTCCTCGGGCTGCTGGGACAAATAAAACTGAATCATCTGCATAGAAGCTGACATTAGTTTTTATACATGTGCAATGTAAATCTTAACGGATCCAGAATAGATCTCTGGTGCACACCAGCAACAACAGTTTGGTTTACTTTATTAATATCTATTCCAATCATATCAGTGCTACACGTCTGGATACATGTTATTATACATGTTATTATACATGTTATTATACATGTTATTATACATGTTATTATACATGTTATTATACATGTTCTCACATGATTACAGAAACATAAATGATTGATTGTGTTTGTTTCCACAGACGGTCAGCAAATACAACTCTCAGTACCACAAACTGTTCCAGACTGTTCCTCAAGAGGAGATCCTGATGAAAGGTCCACACTGTGTCTCCAGATCTCCATGGAAACATTTTGATTCAAGATTCAGTCCAGCTTACCTGTCTTCTTCTTCTTCTTCTTCTTCTTCTTCTTCTTCTTCTTCTTCCTCCTCCTCCTCCTCCTCCTCCTCCTCCTCCTCTTCTTCTTCTTCTCCTGCAGTGTACTCGTGTGCGTTGTTGAGGGACATCCTGTTGCAGGGGCGACTGTACATCTCCAGAAACTGGTTGTGTTTCTATGCGAACCTGTTTGGTAAAGACATCAAGGTGAGTGAAGACATTTTCAGTTCATCTCTCGTTCTTCGTCCTCACGGAGTCAGAGGAGTTTCTCTCTTGTGATTGGTCAACCATCAGAAGTGTTCCACCTCGTACCCAGAGCTTGTTTCATGTGACACATTGTGTTACAGATAAATGTGTTCCCCTTATCACAGACTTCTCACACAAAGAAACTATTACTAACACAAACTAAACCTAACATGGACACATTCCATCTTAGAGTCTGAAGACAAGAACAAAAACATTTCCTGTAGAAACCGTGTTGGCTGAATTATTGATGCAGGATCATAAAGTCTCATGTGATCTCGTCCTCAAGTCAGAGTCGAGTAGTAATCAGCTCTGAGATCATGAGTCCAGAGAGAAATGGTAAATGACCAGAACACGTACACACATGATCCCTGTACACACATGTACACACATGTACACACATGATCCCTGTACACACATGTACACACATGATCCCTGTACACACATGTACACATATGATCTATGTACACACATGTACACACATGATCCCTGTACACACATGTACACACATGTACACACATGTACACACATGTATATGAGTCCTCTCAGTCCTGTATGTGTGTGTCTGGTCCAGATATTTGTTGGTTCAGGTGAAAGGTTAAAGGTCAGTGGGTCAAAGTGGCTTGTTTTCTGAACGGCTGTGTTGTGCTCCTGCAGGTTTGTATCCCCGTGGTGTCGGTTCGTCTGGTGAAGAAGCACAAAACCGCCGGCCTGGTGCCGAACGGACTCGCCATCACCATGGACACTGGACAGAAGGTAACAGGAGCCAGGACCATAAAGTCAGAGGGTCGTGAACAAGTTATTTCCTCCAAACATCTGTTATTATCTAACGTTACCAACACGTTATCAGATGTTTGATAAATCAGAGCTGAGGGGGTGGAGACACATGAGGAGCTCATTTACATATTTATAGATCAGCGAATACTAAAGTGTTTAGATACAACCGAGAATTACAAGCACAAAAAAACTTCTCTATATAATTTAGATGCTCAGATGTGAGATTAAGATTTTAAAGTTTGAGGTTTGATTTTATAAATGTAAGAAAGTAACTGTACACTGACCTGTTCTGTCTGTCTGTCTGTCTGTCTGTCTGTCTGTTCGTCCTTCTGTCTGTCTGTCTGTCTGTCTGTCTGTCTGTCTGTTCGTCCTTCTGTCTGTCTGTCTGTCTGTCTGTCTGTCTGTTCGTCCTTCTGTCTGTCTGTCTGTCTGTCTGTCTGTCTGTCTGTCTGTCTGTTCGTCCTTCTGTCTGTCTGTCTGTCTGTCTGTCTGTCTGTCTGTTCGTCCTTCTGTCTGTCTGTCTGTCTGTCTGTCTGTCTGTCTGTTCGTCCTTCTGTCTGTGTGTCTGTGTGTCTGTGTGTCTGTCTGTCTGTCTGTCTGTCTGTGTGTCTGTCTGTCTGTCTGTCTGTCTGTCTGTTCGTCCTTCTGTCTGTCTGTCTGTCTGTCTGTCTGTCTGTTCGTCCTTCTGTCTGTGTGTCTGTGTGTCTGTGTGTCTGTCTGTCTGTCTGTCTGTGTGTCTGTCTGTCTGTCTGTCTGTCTGTCTGTCTGTCTGTTCGTCCTTCTGTCTGTCTGTCTGTCTGTCTGTCTGTTCGTCCTTCTGTCTGTGTGTCTGTGTGTCTGTGTGTCTGTCTGTCTGTGTGTCTGTCTGTCTGTGTGTCTGTCTGTCTGTCTGTCTGTCTGTCTGTCTGTCTGTCTGTCTGTGTGTCTGTCTGTCTGTCTGTCTGTCTGTCTGTTCGTCCTTCTGTCTGTCTGTGTGTCTGTCTGTCTGTGTGTCTGTCTGTCTGTGTGTCTGTCTGTCTGTCTGTCTGTCTGTCTGTCTGTCTGTCTGTCTGTCTGTGTGTCTGTTCGTCCTTCTGTCTGTCTGTCTGTCTGTCTGTCTGTCTGTTCGTCCTTCTGTCTGTCTGTCTGTCTGTTCGTCCTTCTGTCCTTCTGTCTGTCTGTCTGTCTGTTCGTCCTTCTGTCTGTTCGTCCTTCTGTCTGTCTGTCTGTCTGTCTGTCTGTCTGTTCGTCCTTCTGTCTGTGTGTCTGTCTGTCTGTCTGTCTGTCTGTCTGTCTGTCTGTCTGTCTGTGTGTCTGTTCGTCCTTCTGTCTGTCTGTCTGTCTGCAGTATGTGTTTGTGTCCCTGCTGTCCAGAGACAGTGTCTATGACGTCTTGCGGAGGATCTGCACTCATCTGCAGGTTAGTAAGGATGAAACTTTCAGTACAGACAGACACAGTACAGACAGACAGACGTCACAGTACAGACAGACAGATGTCACAGTACAGACAGTCAGACGTCACAGTACAGACAGACAGACGTCACATTACAGACAGACAGACGTCACATTACAGACAGACAGACGTCACAGTACAGACAGACAGACGTCACAGACAGATGTCACAGTACAGACAGACAGGCGTCACAGTACAGACAGACAGACGTCACAGTACAGACAGACAGACGTCACAGACAGACGTCACAGTACAGACAGACAGACGTCACATTACAGACAGACAGGCGTCACAGTACAGACAGACAGACGTCACAGTACAGACAGACAGACGTCACAGTACAGACAGACAGACGTCACAGTACAGACAGACAGACGTCACAGTACAGACAGTGTTTTTTATTAATGTATTAATAATTTACAGAACATCCTCATGACTCCAGTTTGATGGCGTCTGACTGTTGGTGTGTGTGTGTGTGTGTGTTTCTCTCTTTGTGTGTTTGTGTGTGTGTTTCTCTCTTTGTGTGTGTGTGTGTGTTGGTCTCCTTGTGTGTGTGTGTGTGTGTGTGTGTGTGTGTGTGTGTTGGTCTCTTTGTGTGTTTGTGTGTCTGCAGGTGAACGGGAAGAGTCTGAGTGTGAAACTGTTCCTGGAGGAGCCCAGTTCTCTGTCAATGGTAACAATATTCATTCATAAACACTTTTATCAGACATCACTTATTTTGAAGCAGCTTTCACCAACTTTTTTTTAAGTTCAAATGAAAAATCAATGAAATATTAACAATAATATGAATTTACAAATAAAAAGATCAAATAAAGATGAGATGAGTTAATCATCAGTATTTTACAACCTAGCAAAAGTGATGTGATGAGTTAAAGATCAAATGAAGACGAGAAAGTCACAAAACCGAACATAAAAGATTCAAAAGATTCTCATTTTTTAAAGTTTGTTTTTAACGACATAAAAACCTTCTGTCGATCTCCTGGATTCAGTTCCTAGTTTTACATTTACCTTCATATAAACTGATGCAGGTGATGATTGACAGGTGATGATTGACAGGTGATGATTGACAGGTGATGATTGACAGGTGATGACAGATAAAACGACTCAGTAGCTGCAGCAGCCAACACTGTTTTCATTTCTCTTATATTTCACTGTGAATTGCGACATAACCGATTTCTTTGGTACCGATTCGCTTCACTCCTTTAGAGAGATGTAATATCTGAGTTAGAATCCATGTGTGTCTCTGTCAGGACGAGTTTCCAGAGGTGTTGAAGTGGAGGAGGAAACCGTCGCTCCCCGCCGTCTCCTCGTCCCTCCCAGACCTGCTGGGAAGCTCCTCCCCCAGCCTCGTGGCCGACACGCCCTTCAGCACGCACACGCTCACGCTGACCGGTAGGTAGGCCCGCCCACCTGTCAATCAGAAGTGTTGCAGACAGTGAGATGTATTGTCCTCTGGTTTGTGTAGACAGCAGCCTGGAGACCGAGAAGATCCTGCTGACAGAACCGGTACCTGAACTGGGCCACATGGAGTACCAGCTGCTCAAAGTCTTCATCCTGCTGTGAGTCCCTGAACGCACCACAATCCTCCAGAAGATACACAACACGGCCCCACAAAATCATTTCATCTGTAGAGGCACAAACATTCACTCTGAATCGAAGTGGTCATGGTTAGATGCTGAATCCACAGGAAACAGATGCGTGTGTTAACAATGTTAACCACAGCATCAGTGTCAGTTGTGTTACGAGTCAGTCGCTCCAGTTTATTATTTATTGTGTTGTTGGTCAGTGCTGCCTCCTGCAGGTCGTTGTTCAGGTTGCAGCAGGTCCACAGCCACTCAACTCTCATTGAAACACGTTCTGTTCCCTCTCGATACGAGAAGGTTTGTTATCCAGGTTCGGATGAACAGTGACGAGGAAACGAGTTCACTGTGGAAAAACACTTTCACTTTTATACAATTTTCAGATTCTTTACTTCAGTACGTGAACTAATACAACAACTTTAAATACCTCACAACGAGTAAAAGTACATCGGTATCATCAGCAGAAGATTCCTAAGTCATTCTCTGAAAAATCTAAAAATATTTATTATACAAACGAGTAAAATTTGATCTGATTGAAAAATATCTGTAAAGGAAATAATGAGATAGAAGATGAATAAGACAAAGAAACTTTTTATTCTCCTAATATTACATCTTTTCCTTCCAATATTCCTGTAACGTGACTTTCTTTTAAATTAAGTTACAACTTCCTTCAGTGCTCTGGTGAAGTTTTCTCTGACTGTGAGTTCCCTGTGATTGTGTCTCAGTGTCTTCCTGCTGGTCCTCTCCTCCTGTTATCTGGCCTTCAGAGTTTGTCGTCTGGAGCAGCAGCTCAGTTTCCTGAGCAGCCAGCCGACGCCGAGGGAAAGGTACACACGCGTTATCAAATTCAATCTGTCACTTTATCGTTTAGAATATTAGGACATTTCCATCATTTGTTCATGACTTTTCTCGATTGTATACGTTTACCGTTCGATTACTTACTGCTACATTGAAAACGTGCTACGCTCAGTCATAGTATCCGAGGGCTGGGTCAGAACCTGCAGCTTCGACAGGACGGCTCCGCTCACTGTGACGTGTTTAGTGATATTTACTATCTGTATGAACGAGGGAGCAAAATATCCTGAAACTGACACAAATTTAATCTAATTATATCAATAAAATCTGTAGTTTGAGTGTGACCCTGCGGAGTCCGACCGACGGGAATGAAACAAACTCCTGAACTAAACTGTTGTTACAATTACATCTCTAGTGTAAAGTGTGTCAATAAATATGGGACTGACACGAGGAGATTAAAAACATCTCGTCCTCTCTGCAGAGAAATAAATAGATCTGAATTGGAATCAAACTTATAACACGTCATTTGAGTTGTGAAGCCTTCAGCCAATCAGAGCAGAGTCGTCACAGAGGAGGTTCCGTGCTGCAGCCGGAGAACATGTCTGCTCCCGCCCTGTTTCTACCCATCATGCATCACGTTACGCCAGCGCTGTGCAGAGACACATGAAGTCAAACACAGCCGAGAGATTAACAAACTGGTTTTCACTGTTTCCAGGTGTGGAGAGGTGCCCTGTTGGCTGGCCAATCAGAGGACAGGGACCTGACACCGAAGCCAATCAAAATGAAGTAAAATCTGCACTTACATAGACTTGCCATTAGGGGGTGACGGCGAGAGGAGACGGACGAGTGGAGCAGCCGTCAGCGGCTGACCTGTGACCCCGCCGTGACCTGGTTACCATAGAGACGTCACAGTAGTCAACCAGTAGACTGACCTCTGACCTCTGAGGCCGTGTGTGTTTACGTGAACATGTGGAGAAGAAATAACCAGAGACTGAAAACGTCAGCAACTCTCACTGATGAAGAATCGGTTTAAATGACGGAGCTGAAGCGTTTCTCCTCGTGTTTCTCCTCGTGTTTCTCCTCGTGTTTTCCATCGAGCTCCTGAACGTCACACGACTCAGGACGATGTGCACACGACTGGATTTGAAGCTCTGTGATTGGATGTTTGCTGGTTTTGAAGCTCTGTGATTGGATGTTTGCTGGTTGCTGTAAGAAAAAAAGTTGAAAAATCTGTTGCTGTATTTTTTAACATAGGCTGTAATTTAATTTGAATCAGGTTCTTAATAAAACACTCGCTGTGGTGGAAGAAGAAATCCGATCATTTACTGTAGTAAAAGTACCACGGCAGCAAAGTAAAAATACCCCATTACAAGTACTCGAGTACTACCAGCAGGTATGAGCAGCGGTCTGGTGTCATATGATCATATATGATATCATGTTCGTTATGACATCATGTTCGTTATGACATCATGTTCGTCATGATTCAGCTGCTGCAGGCGGAGCTGCAGGTTTACACGTCCGTGCAGCTTATATACAGTTTAATGTTGTAACATACAGATTTATATACAGTTAAATAAAGGTATATATTAAGTTTAAGTAAAGATTCATATAAAAATAAAGTTTATGTATTATATAATATGATTATTTATTACTATTATCACAGTGCTAATAACACCTGTAGTTTTAAAGGTCGGTGTCGTTCACACAGTTTCACATTTAAAAAACGTTAATAAAACCTTTTAAACATTACTTCTTTTTTTTTTCCAGAGTGAACAGCAGGTGGCGCTGACAGTTTAAATGTAACCAGAGAGCAGAGGTGACCAAGCAGAACAGGAAACAGAACATCCTGGTTCTGTCAAACAGGAAGTCAGGTTTGGGACACTGGGACAGATTCCTGAGTCCGAGACGAGACGCCTTGGAAACTGTTTACTACAGAACACAAAGTTATTTTTACTAGAAATAATAATAATAATATCACTTTAAGAAAGATCATTTTTTTAGATTTATCAGTTTGACTGACTTTGAAGTCAGAGTTCAAAAACACCACCAGGGGGCAGCGGAGCAGCTGATTTGTGTCTGAACGTTGCTCAGGTTCCAGATGTAATCTGATTACCTCGGACAAGCTTCAAGTGGAGGGATTAGATCTGAACTGTGACCTGACCAGTCGGTGTGTGGCTTTAAGGTCAAAGGTCAGGCGGTTTAATCCAGAGTCACCTGATGATCATCACGTTTCCATGAGTTTCACATGTAAACGTTCGGAGACACTTTCCTGACTCCATGTTGGTGCAGTGACAGACAATAGATCTGAATATTAGACGGTCTAATCTTTTTCTGTGGCGCCCCCATCAGGCCAAAGTTCAATTTACAGCTCAAATGTAAACATCTGGGTCAACAAACAAAACTTTCGGAATGTAACAAAGTACATTTACTCGATTACTCTACATGTGTAGTTTTGAGGTTCTTTAATTGAATCCATCAGACGTCACTACATTTACCTCACGGCTGTAAATATACGTTTTAAATAAATAAATACAGATTAAACTTCCTGTAATAAAAGATTTAGACTGAACCTGGAGCAGCTACAGCGATACAGAGCCACTCGTTTCTAACACAGACTGTAAATAAAGACGACGACACGTCTCCACTTCCTCCAGAAATGAAACTAAAATATCTCAGACACAAACGCTGCCATCTTGTGGTGGTGACGTCATCTCGGTAGAGTCTGTGCAGGAGGAGTCGAGGCAGAGCGACAGAAACAGGTGAGTGACAACGGAAGCAGACAATGTCGCTCACTTTCGTTTGTGCTCCAGTCGAACTTCATCTCGTTAAATAATCCTCTTCAATCAGACAGAACAGAGTTTAATTCATGATCTTTATTATTCAGAGGTTTGTAAAACAGGTCGAGAGTCTGACCCTGGATCAGTTTCAGAGGAGCGACACAACAAGTTCCTCCTTCCTGTTTCCTGCTCCGTGGTTTCTTCCCAATCCTTTGTCTTTCCATTCATATAATGTCTGGCTGTGATTGGTCCGTTAGCTGTCAGGAAGGCAGATAACTCCGCCCCTCGGAGACTCCACCATGTCTGGTTGGCTGGAGAAGGGCCTGGGACTCATCGGCCCGCCCCCTACCAAAAACCTCACACCACCGGCCCCACCCCCCACCCCGTTGTTCCTGCCTGTTCCGGCGTGTATCCTGCCTGAGGCCGACAGCAGCCGCACGTCTGAGTGTGCGTTGGCCACCGTATGGCGCCGCACGCCTCCGACCTTCTCCAGGTAGGCTTCGCCCTCCTGCTCCACCAGAGGGGCCAGAGACGACGAGTCGGAGGAGCTGTGATGCTGAGAGATGGTGATCTCTGGCTGGTCGCCTAGCAACGACCCCGACAACCGCAGGTGACGGGACTCTGGATGAGGAGAGACAGGAAGTGAGCGAGCAGAGGAAACGACCACGAACTGAAAGATCAAACGTCCGATCAGGCAGAAAACAACACAAACTTTCCCACCTGATACCGATCAGATACCGATCAGATCAGATCCGATACCGATCAGATCCGATCAGATACCGATCAGATACCGATCAGATACCGATCAGATCCGATCAGATACCGATCAGATCCGATCAGATACCGATATCGATCACGTACTTTACTGACTTGAAACTAGAGACTGAGACATAAACTCCTGAATGTTTCCTGACGTTATAAAGTGAGAAGTCACTTTCTATAGACTCTATAGAAACTACCAGTGGAGTCGCCCCCTGGTGGGGTCACAATATAAATATATTTCTCATGAATATCTCATGAATATTAACATTATTAGAAGTTTTCTTTCAGTGTATTAAATGTTTCTATGATGCTTGTTAATAAAGTGAGGGGTTGTCAGAGCAGCCTTTTCCTGATTGGCTCTCGTCAATAAATCTGTCCAATCGGACAAACAGACTAAATAAAGATGGACGACATCACAGCTCCTCTGGAGTGAAGCCCAATCATTTCAATCCCCCCCTGGTGGCTGGCTGCAGTAAAACCCCTCCTCCTCCATATTAGCAGATGGGACATGGACCAAACCAAAAAAAAGAAATCAAAGTGGAAGTTTCCACGGTACAGTTTCATTTTCTTTCTCTCTCTATTCTCTTCTTCCGTCAATGATCTGAATGTCTTTTAATTTATTATCTAGGGCAGCAGGGCTTCATCTGATTGGTCAAATATATTGACCATTAAATGCGCAGAACACCATCATGTATATTGCGCATGTTGATATCGCGATGGCGATAGATTTTCACCTCCCAGCGGAAGGGATTTAAACATTACTGCAGAGCCACACCCCCTGACCTTTGACCTCTGAAAACGCCACCCAGCTGCTGATGTCATCAGGATCATAAACATGATCTCAAACAGGTTTAGAGTAGTATCTGTACTATCAGTACTATCAGTAGTATCAGTAGTATCTGTACTATCAGTAGTATCTGTACTATCTGTAGTATCTGTACTATCTGTACTATCAGTAGTATCAGTACTATCTGTAGTATCTGTACTATCTGTAGTATCAGTAGTATCTGTACTATCTGTAGTATCAGTAGTATCTGTACTATCAGTAGTATCTGTACTATCTGTAGTATCAGTAGTATCTGTACTATCAGTAGTATCTGTACTATCTGTAGTATCAGTAGTATCTGTAGTATCTGTACTATCTGTAGTATCTGTAGTATCTGTACTATCAGTAGTATCTGTAGTATCTGTACTATCTGTAGTATCTGTACTATCAGTAGTATCTGTACTATCTGTAGTATCAGTATTATCTGTACTATCAGTAGTATCTGTACTATCTGTAGTATCAGTAGTATCTGTACTATCTGTAGTATCTGTAGTATCTGTACTATCTGTACTATCTGTAGTATCTGTACTATCTGTAGTATCTGTACTATCTGTAGTATCTGTAGTATCTGTACTATCAGTAGTATCTGTACTATCTGTAGTATCTGTAGTATCAGTAGTATCTGTACTATCTGTAGTATCTGTAGTATCTGTACTATCTGTAGTATCTGTAGTATCTGTACTATCTGTAGTATCTGTAGTATCAGTAGTATCTGTACTATCAGTAGTATCTGTACTATCTGTAGTATCAGTAGTATCTGTACTATCTGTAGTATCTGTACTATCTGTAGTATCAGTACTATCTGTAGTATCTGTACTATCTGTACTATCTGTAGTATCTGTAGTATCTGTACTATCTGTAGTATCTGTAGTATCTGTACTATCTGTAGTATCTGTACTATCTGTAGTATCAGTAGTATCTGTACTATCAGTAGTATCTGTACTATCTGTACTATCTGTAGTATCTGTACTATCTGTAGTATCTGTACTATCTGTAGTATCAGTAGTATCAGTAGTATCTGTACTATCTGTACTATCTGTAGTATCT
>NC_047156.1:717573-737573 GCF_009819705.1 Hippoglossus hippoglossus | reverse complement strand
TGACAGCCTGCTGCCTCAGCAGCGTTTAGAAAACACATCGTTTTCTTCAAACCTCAACTTCCTGTGCAGCGGCACTGACCCGAGAGCAGCCCGTTCATTTTAGCACAGAGGTCTCACTACGCCTCGCTTTCCAGAAACCACAGACAGAGACGAGCAGGCTCTGAACCGTTGCTCACTTTATCATCTCTGCATGTTTGTTCCTCTAAAGTCGACCACAGGTTTATTTCTGTCGGTGTGGGAAGGTTTCATAACGTTACATGTTCTGTTTTTGAGACCGACTGAGTGAAAATGAAAGAGCTGAATAAAACCTGAATAAATACACGTTTGAGTTTCACAGCTTTGTTCAGTGAAACCTGGTGAAGATCACAAATCGTCGTTGTTTTCAGAAACTTTCTGGAGGAATGTTCCACATGAGAAAACAGCACAGTGGACGTGTTGATGAGGTTTCTAACACGTGACGGACGTGAAACTGGAAGAACACAAAGATCTCAGGATGAAGAAGAGGAGCCGTACACGTAGAAGACGAAGACGTCCACTTGGAAACACGAGGAGGTTCCAGATGTTTTGGTGCTGAGGGCCGACGCCGGTGTGGATGAGCTGTAAACAACAACACTGATCTTTCCACAGCAGAGTTTATACGTCATGTCCCGCCTCTACAGGCTCCGCCCCTCGCCTGGATGTCCCCACATGTTCCTGTTTGAACGAGTCGGACCCGACAACCTGCTGCTTCACAAACACTCACTACACAACATGTCCAGACAACATTTCCCAGAGTTCATGTCTGAAAGCAGCTCATGACGAAAGGAAAATGACTCAACTCTAATTGTAGGTTGAACTTACAGGAAATGTTTCCTTTGACATAGAAGTGTGGTTCTGGTCTTTCAGGATGAAAGTGGCACAAATCGTTTTGAAGATTCTGGTCCATTGTGTCCCTGGAGGTTACACATATAACCAAAGTTCCCTGAGGGAGGGAAACGAGGGACAACTCATCTGGTATGCAGGTGTGAGAAGCTCCGCCCTCCCTGTCGAGTAGAAGATGCTCTTCAGCAACCTTTTGCTCACTGCCGCCAGATTTTAAAAGGTTTTGGGAAAATCAGCCGGATCCAAAGAACCTCAAACTCCCAGAGCTGCAGCTCGAAGGGAAACATTTTTACAGCTGGCAAACAGAGGGGGGGGGGGGGGGAGACACACCTCCCCGCCGTACAGAGAGGGGGGGGGACACCCCCCCGCCGTACAGAGAGGGGGGGACACCCCCCCGCCGACCAGCAGGTGAATGTTTCTGCTCAAAGAGAAAAGTTGATCAAACCTGAACATTTTCCTGTTTGACTCTTTTCAATCTTGAGCATTTTCACCTCGGTTCCTTTATTCAACTGATTCACTGTTTTCATGTTTGTCTAAAGAGACATTTGATGTTTTTTCAGTGTTATCAAGGTTCTTGTAAATGTAAAAGTTCTGCAAAGTTAAAAAGCTCACACGGTCACTGACTGTCCTGATATACGGCCCAGGTGGCTGATGGGATTTCACAGCCCTCGCCGTGTCGTCTCCTCTGATCACAGCCAATCTCGTGTCAACACAAACATTCTATTGTTTGTCTGATTCCGGCCAAAAACACGAGGAGACGACGAGAAACTCAGAAGATAGAAAAGAAGGTTAAAAATGTCAATAAGTTTTAAATGTTTCTGTCTCTGCATCGCTGGAGTTCAACACTTTTAAAGCTTTAAATCAATAACGTTTAAAAGAGATGGTTTCTGATCACTGGTCCCAGTTCACAGCTCAACGTCCAGACGGCGTTCAGACCAAGCCAGGGACCACAGGTTGTGTGTGGGAATGAGACCATGTGTGCACAGTCCACCACATGTAGTGTTCACACACACACACACACACACACACACACACACACACACACACACACACACACACACACACACACACACACACACACACACACACACACACACACACACACACACACGAGGTGGGCGTTTAGGTGTCGCCGTGCGTGCAACCGTCACCGTGGCAACCCATCTGGTACACACCAAAAGCAGTCATCACAAAAAGGTCACCAGCCCACATCACCTCCTCCACCTTCACATCCTCCTCCAGCCAAACATCAGCCGGCGATGACGACTTCACACGTCTGATGTGTCAATAAGCAGCGCGTCAGCTCAAAGTCACATGATCGCGAGCTTCACAAGAAACAATCATCAAACGCTCCATGTGTCCAAACGCCATCCACACCAGCGACGAGAACAGGTTCCATGTGTTTTCACAGGACGAGACCAACCAATCACAGCAGGTCCCTCACGTTTTCTCAAAATCAAGTTCATTCAAGGATTTCAAGCTTTATTTCTTCCTTATTGTTTGTAAATTGAAGGAGATAAAAACTCGCCCCCCCCCCCAGGTGCTGTGGGGTCACGATTGTCCGCTCAGGCCTGCTAGCATACGGCGTTTATTTAGCCTTAACATTTGTGTACGTCAGGAAGAATATGTCGAACGGTCGGAGTTGGAGGAAAAAAGAGAAACATTGAGTCACATCTATAATGTATAATAATAATAATAATAATAATAATCCTGAACACGTGTGAAGGAGTTTAGAGGATCAGAGAGAAGCTGCGACTGGAGCATCGTTCAGGCACCATAAGCATTTCACCAGATTCCATTCAGCACCGGTATCAAACCAAACCCAGAAGGAAACTCTGCTGCTGTAAATCACCAGATTAAACTAATCTGATTCACCAGCTGAGACAGAAAAAACCTCAACTTCAAACTGAATTTAATCATCAGAACAATTTTAAATATGTGGTAACATGAGGAGACTGTGATTCTTGTGTTTAAGTGTGTGTTGTGTGTGTGTGTGTGTGTGTGTGTGTGTGTGTGTGTGTGTGTGTGTGTGTGTTAGCATGTGGGATGATCCTGTAACAGGAGCCCCGTCATGAGGAAGTACTCACAGAGACTAATGCAATTACAGACGGAGCTGCTGAACTTTGTGTTTCTAATCTGGGATCAGGCAGAAAACACTCGTCACTCACGTCACTGACTTCAGGTTTAGAAAAGACATATACTCTATTATTATTGAAGTAGTCCAGTGGGATTCATCCTCTGGGGAACATGTTAAAGTGGAGGATCAACACTCCGTCAACTACAGAGACGTGTCCACACCACTGGGGGGCGCCGCCTGGGTTATTATTTCATAGAAATGCCGGCATGTAACATCTGCGATGACTCAGCGAGAAGTGAGCGAGCAAGATGTTGGAATGTTTAAAAATCGTAAAAAAAAAAAAAGTATGAACAACATTTAAAGGACGTACAAACTCCCAGACGCATTAATTAAGTATTTCAATCGCTTCATGTGTAAATACCAACTCCAAATCGGACTTAGCAATAAAAAAGTCGGTCTTATCATCCACCGTGGTTTTTAGTTTTTTTAAATGAAAAAGTAAAGTAAAGAACAGTTTTAAGTGTCGCGTTAGCATCAGAACCAGAAAAAACCCAAATGACACCAAACCCTCGACTGTGACTTGGATTGCGTCAGTCGCTCTAAACTTTAAACTTTAAACAGGTTCATTCAAACTCTTTCACTGAAGATACAACTAATCTACACAGAGACAAACCACGCCTGAGAAGCTGAAACACTTTTAACATTCACAGGATATTTGACTAATTTAGAGGTTGTGACTGGAAGAGTTTCCACTTCCTGCTGCCAGATAAACACTGTTTGTTTGTTTGTTTGTTTGTACCTGAACGCATCATGACCTCGTGGCCTCGGTCCGTGAACTCACCTGAGTGAAGTGGCTTCACTTCTCACAGGATCAACACAGATCTTCCTCCTCCTCCTCCTCCTCTTCTTCTTCTTCCTCCTCCTCCTCCTCCTCTTCTTCCTCCTCTTCCTCCTCCTCCTCTTCTTCCTCCTCTTCCTCTTCCTCCTCCTCCTCCTCCTCCTCACATTGCTTCAGTTTCCATCTGCTCAGTAAAACCTCTCTTCACTTTCCAGCAGCAGAATCTGATCTCACACTTTTCTCAGTTTCTCTGAACTCATCGCGCCGCTTCGCTCTTTATCTGCCGCTGAAAAGCTCAACGACGTAACCACCGACACTTCCGGGATACTCCTTCAAAGTAAAAGTCGAACCAGGACATTTTTGTCTTTTGCTTTATTGTGAAGGAGAATCGGGATCTTCTGGTTTGGCTTCAGGAGCGTGACACAGATCCTGATTCTCAGGCACTGATTGGTTGAGAGGAGTCGATGTCATGAATATTTATGATGTGAAAACTGAAAATGTGTTTGAGACGTTAAACTTTTAACTTTTATACTGATGTGAATCCACTGCAGGTTTTGGACGCTTTCAATTTCTCAGATAAAGATTTTACTTAAGAAAACCTTTTTATTTCTGTGTCCGATAAAGACGACGACACGTTTATCATCAAATAACAAATGAAAACCAAACTGATCAGAAACATGAACACATGTTTTCTATTTATTTGATTTATTTCACACAAGTTCTCTCCTGTGAGTTTAAAAGGAAACTTAAACTTTCTCATTCCACAACTGTGTTTTATTGATTTTCATGACTTCACCGGTTATTTGATAATCTATTGATTATCGACCAGCCGACTGATCTCAGGTCAGTCACGTGTTTCTCTGCAGCAGCTCCACGGCGGAGTCCTGGTTGTGCCTCCGGGCCTCATGCAGAGGAGAGCTCCCCCACCTGGTGAACAGACACAACTACATCAGACTGCACATGAACACATGAAGAAACGAAATCAAATATTATACGATTGAATATCATGTTATTTAATATTATATGATCTCATGTTATTGATATGATGTCATATAAATGTATGTTATTAAATATGATATAATTGAATATGAATAGGACTCAGCAGAGACTGGACCTTGTAGTGGAAAGTTGTGGAGTAATCCTTCATCCCTGGAACCTGCGTCATGGACAACACTCCTCGTGGCCCCCGGGGACAACACCTGGTCCCCTGACCGCGGACAGAGGCCCCGTTAGCTAAGGAGGCGGCCATGACAGCTCCAGATTCACAGGTGAGCTCTGCAGAGGAGGACTGACGAACAGCAGAGACACGATCCTTCAGAAGCGTCTGTTCGTCAGCAGCTCGATCACAGAGCGAGAATCAGAAAGAATCTCTTTACGACTGTAAGGATTCTGGAAATATCCTCATATTTCTAATGACCTCCTGGGTTCAACAAATGTCACAGATGAATTACTTTTGTAGAAACTGATTGGCCCCTGGATTGTCTCTTCCGGGGCCCCTAATGGCGCCGGAAGGAATAAAACTACGTCCGTCACGTGTTCGATGCCTGAGGCCCCTTGAAATGCTCCGGATCTGTGGAACTAAATCAAGCTAAAGGACGAGATGTACCTGCAGCAGCAGATCCACCGCAGCGTTAATGTCGACCTTCTCTGGAAAACACTGGAGACAAACAGGAGACGTTTGGTGAGAGGACGCATTGGACACCAGACAGTCTATAGAGGGAACGCAGCCCAGACACTCCCAGCTGCAGGACCCACAGGAAGCAACATGAGACAAACTGCAGCACAGAGGTCAGAGGTCAAACAGTTTAAACCATCTAAACTAACTTATATATTATCTTATTTAAATAAATACAATCTGAATGAACCTCAGTGTAAGACGATGACAAGCTCAGACTCTGTCTTCAGACGTTTGTTACTCTCAAACTTTATTGGTACTTTTACTAAAATACACACCTGAATACAGGACTTGTACTTGTATTTGTACACTGTTGTACTGGTATGTTTACTCGAGTAAGTGTTTTGAGTTATTTCTTCCAACACTGTTATATTATTACAGACATTGATTCAACCAGTTCAACTACTGCAGTAACAAATACTATACTATAAATAGTATAGTAATACTACAGTACATTTGAAATACTACAGTACAGATACTGTTTATTCACATTGAGTCACTGATATTCAGATGGCTTAGGTTTCTTTTGACTTTTACTTTGGAAAACTATTATCGGAGGTGTTTACTTTGAAAAGCGGAAGTGACTGTGTTTACACTGTTAGCGTCTTTGTGTTAGCTAACGAGCTAACAGCTGCGGATGTTTTACCGGTCACATGTTACTCGGTTCTTCAAAGGATCTAAGATCAACCGTTTACCGGAGCCCAGCGGTCCGTCCACCGTCTTCTCCCCGGGCTCCACCGTCTTCTCCCGGGGCTCCACCGTCTTCTCCCGGGGCTCCAGCGTCTTCTCCCGGGGCTCCACCGTCTTCTCCCGGGGCTCCACCGTCTTCTCCCGGGGCTCCAGCGTCTTCTCCCCGGGCTCCACCGTCTTCTCCTGGGGCTCCACCGTCTTCTCCCGGGGCTCCAGCGTCTTCTCCCCGGGCTCCACCGTCTTCTCCCGGGGCTCCACCGTCTTCTCCCGGGGCTCCAGCGTCTTCTCCCCGGGCTCCACCGTCTTCTCCCCGGGCTCCACCGTCTTCTCCCGGGGCTCCACCGTCTTCTCCCCGGGCTCCACCGTCTTCTCCCCGGGCTCCACCGTCTTCTCCCGGGGCTCCAGCGTCTTCTCCCCGGGCTCCACCGTCTTCTCCCGGGGCTCCACCGTCTTCTCCCGGGGCTCCAGCGTCTTCTCCCGGGGCTCCACCGTCTTCTCCCCGGGCTCCACCGTCTTCTCCCCGGGCTCCACCGTCTTCTCCCGGGGCTCCAGCGTCTTCTCCCGGGGCTCCAGCGTCTTCTCCCGGGGCTCCAGCGTCTTCTCCCGGGGCTCCACCGTCTTCTCCCGGGGCTCCACCGTCTTCTCCCGGGGCTCCACCGTCTTCTCCCCGGGCTCCAGCGTCTTCTCCCCGGGCTCCAGCGTCTTCACCGCCGGGTCAAGACGTTTCTCCTCAAACCCACAAATGCCCCAGAAACAGAAAACCGTGAGTTCTGAAGCTGTTCCTGTTTCTCTGGCTCAGCTCGCACTAAGCCACTGTCTGTGTCAGCTGAGTTCACACCTGGAAACTCAGCTCGATCATCTGACTCCATCATTAAAGATTCAATTAGTTTGTAGCAGGTGGAAAATAAAGTGATCTACACTCGACTGCAGAGGAAAACTGTAGTAACTGAAAAGTTGAGAGAATGACTCAGTGACATCATCTCTCCTGTTGTGAACCCAGGTGAAGGCTCAGCAGCCCGGAGCAGAGCCTGAGGCCTCCGGTCCGGTGGTTCGAGACCGACACGGCGCTTTAACCATCACGGTGCACGCCAAGCCCGGCTCCAAACACAGCGCCATCACAGGTACACGATGATGCGTCACACCCGGAGCATCACGTTTCATTACACAATGAAAACTTTGCCAATCAGTGTTTTCTGCTCCAGCAGACGTCTCTGTAGAGGCGGTGGGAGTTTCCATCGCGGCACCCCCCACTGACGGAGAAGCCAACACTGAGCTGATTCGCTTCCTGGCTCAAGTTCTGGACCTGAAGAAAAGTCACATCTCTCTCCACAAGGTCCCTGAAACTCCTTCTTGAGTCTCAGCTCACTTTCCATCTGTCTCCTCCTCCTCCCGCTTGTTTGTTCTGCACCTCATCCTTCATCATCATCCACTTTCTTCTGCCAGCTCTTCTCCTCCTCCTTCACAGCCCCAGAGTGGACGAGAGTTTAAATATCTTAAAATGTCTTCATTTCCATTTTACAAATGAAAGTCTTTAATAGGTGAAGTGTAGAGCTTCTAGTGGTGAAGCTTATATTACAGCCACTTGAGTTCTGAAAAGGCTTTTTCCTTCTTTGCAGTTGACGTGTCAGCGTCTGTCAGAAAGCTTTAAAAGAATAAGTGTTGCATCCCAGTGGTCTACTCCTGTAATCAATGGTTTTACATCCTGAGGTGCTGGGAAGTTCACTAACTAAATCAATAATACATAAATCGTGGTGTCTCAATAATCACAACTCTGACCTTGGAAAAGAATTAGAAAACAATATGGATCATCCTGTAACAATGTAAATGTTACTTTACCAACAACCAACTGAATACACATGTATTTCTGGTGCATTGTAATAAAACTGATCATCAAACAGACTGAATTAGTGTTTTCAGGTGTTAGTGGGATTCAAACTGATCTGGAGCCACAACACTCATGTGGACAGAGTTATAAAGATGAAGCCTCCGTCTTAGCTCTACTTCTGTCCTCTACCTCGTCTCCTTCAGGGCTCCAGGTCCAGGGACAAACTGGTCAGAGTGGACTCGTCCCTCAGTGTGGAGGAGGTGTTGAGGAGGCTCAGAGGAGACGCACGCACATGACCTGTAATAAAAAGGACAGGTGTGAGTACGATGTCCATGAACTCCTGTTGGTCCTGCAGGACACCAGGAGGCTCCAGTCTCAGCTCAAAACATGCTGTAAATACTCCGTTTACATGAGCCCACTGAAACTATGTACTTTGTCCTCACAGGGTTTCACAGCTGAACCAGTGTGACGGAGGGACGCCTGGGCATCACCATGGAAACAGGCCGATGCAGAAGGTGTTGCTGGGAAGAAAAGGACGTCAGTCTGTCCCCATGACGACTGGATGTGATTGTGTGTGAACGTCTGAAGTGAATCATTGAAGTGTCACTGTAAATCAACTGTTGAGGAAGATTAAACCGATTCTGAGCTGAACGATTAAATATTAAACATGTCTTATCGTCTCCTGCATCTTAATCCCAAACACATATTCCAGCAGTACTGATGTGTAAACACAGCTGTAAGCAGTGGGTGGTGCTGTGTTCCTGTGAGATCTGAAGGTAACAGTGGAAACATGAAACCACAGCACGACGGTTCACCATGTCACCAACATGCACACGTTTGTCCTGTGAGACAAAAACATGGACCGACTCAAACTCCTGATGCTAATGAAACTTTACTAAAGTGTTTTATTACAAACATTAATTCAACTAGTACAAATACGACAGTACTAATACAACTAATAATAATTTCTAAAACATAATAGTAATCATGTTTAAAAACTAACAACCAGAGTGTGAGCAGCACTGTGCCAAAGTTTTATTCTGTGAAAGGAAGAAAAACGTCTCTGAGTCGAGCTGCCGCTAACGTTTGCTTCTCTGAAAAATTAAGATCCAGACGTCCGACGACTAAAAACCACCAACATGTAAAAAGTGCATCGTAAAAATGTGACTTCAAACTAGTCTCTTCTGACTGAGGATGTGACGCCACCAGCAGGCGACCACGTTACCTTGATTCAAACTACAGATTTCTGCAGGTTTGAATATTTGAACAGATGTAACAGCTCTGATGATTTGAATGAGTTAAAGTTACAGACTGATCCTTTAAATTCCCTGATGAAGGAAGTGAACATCAGGACAGATGTTGAGTCAGAATCTGGGTTCACGGACTCAAGTGTTGGACCTGGACCATCAGGGCCACAGCCTACGCGGATGTGGGTCCCGGGGGCCCAGTGCGAACCACCAGACATCACATGTCAGCACTCTGGAGAAGAAGGGATGAGCCTCGTGAACGAGTGACGCTGTGATGAGCTGCAGCATCAACCCCTGGACACGTGACGTCACAGCGTCCTCTGAGCTGATTCTGCAAACAAAGTGAAGTTTATTTTTACTGAGAATGTTATATAAGATTCATGGTGGAGTTGGTTCCTGCTGCGTCTCCTCTGCTGAGCCTGGATCAGCAGCTTTACGTCTGCAGCTCAGGCTCCTGTCAGGCTGAGGGATGTTTGAGACGCAGAGCTAAGCTTCTGCCGGCTGGACACACGTCTTCCCTCCTAAACTTAAATCCTCTCCTGCTGGGCAACGTCTCAGCGGACACTTTGTGAACAGTTTACTTCTCCTGCAGGTTCCAGCCTCTGGAATAAAACCAGTGATGAGATGTTCCCTCAGGGACACAGAGTCGATGGGGGCAGCTTCAGGGAACAGTGAGGGAACTGAGGCCTTTCTGAAAGACGCTGAGCTGGGATGTGACAAAGTACATTTTCATGTATCTCTACTTAAGTAAATGAATGTTCAGGTACTTTTACTCCACCACAGAACCGGACAGATGCAGATATATTATCTACATTGTCAATTATTCCTAAGATGTCGTTATCAAACCTTTATGACAAAGGAATGTAATTAAAGTTTGATATTTTTACAGTTAAGCATTAACTTTGTTATAAATAACTATACATATAATACAATAAATATATAGACTTTGAATTGAGAAAATAAACATATCCACATCGTTTATTCTGTAAAATAAAAGTTTTCATATCACAAATCTTCGATACCGATCCGACTGTGAAGAGCTCGGCCCAAAGTGATAAACCAGGCTGGACTCTACATATCAGCAAATACTTTCTACTTTATTTTTACAATGTCCGGAATTTCATGATCACATTTTGTTTTTATGTTTTAAACGTAATCAATATAAAAACATTACAGATTGGACCAGAGCAGGCCGGTAATAGTAGGTCATAAACCCCGCCTCCTCCACGTTAGCAGATTGGACATGATCCAACTAAACAAATCACTCTATAAATACAGCAGCACTGTCTGAGTGGAGAACATCTCATTATCAGAGTGTCAGTAGAGAAGACTCTTTATTACAGTGACTCACGTTATTGTTTGACATGAAGCTGACAGAAGAAGAAGAGTTGGATGAAGAAAGGCCCGAAGGCAGGGGATCAAACTCCCACACAACAAGAAGAGGAAGAAAAAGAAGAAGATGAAGAAGAAGAGGAAGAAGAAGAAGAGAGGCAGATTCTCTCAGAACCAGCAGCTTTTGTTAGAGCTGTCTTCAGGATGTTTTCGGGGACTGATTCCATCCAGAGACAATCACAGATCAAATCGTGGTGACGGGATTTAAACCTCTTACCTCAGTCTTTATTTATAGTCGAGCTCCTCAAACAGTGAAACTCGCCCCTGGGAGCTGACGCTGCTTAATGCTCGTTACTCTCCTTTCTGTGTTTGACAACTACGCTCTCGCTCTAATGCTGCGCTGGCAGCTGCAGGATCTCACTTCCATGTTTACGACCAGAATCCGCTCAGTTTGTGGACGTAAATAAAAACCTGGGATCATCACAGAGAATAATGATCAGTGAGCATCTGAAGAAAAGAGGCTCAGGAGCCGAGAAGCTCACAGAAAACATGAATCTTTCATATCTATTATATATTTTAAATATATATATACTGCATAATATAGATATAACATCATGGTCTGAACCACTGACTGTAAATAAACATGGATGACAGGTCAGCTACCGACAGTGAAGCCAAAGTTTCTCCACCTCGTTCCCAAAATACAGGTTCCCCTTGTGGTTCTAGAGTCTGTAAGAGGAGAACAGGAGGTAGAACCTTCAGCTACCAGGCTCCTCCAGTCTGTAAGAGGAGAACAGGAGGTAGAACCTTTAGGCTCCTCTCCTGTGGAACCAGCTCCCTCTCTGGGTTCTAGAGTCTGTAAGAGGAGAACAGGAGGTAGAATCTTCAGGCTCCTCTCCTGTGGAACCAGCTCCCTCTCTGGGTTCTAGAGTCTGTAAGAGGAGAACAGGAGGTAGAACCTTCAGCTACCAGGCTCCTCTCCTGTGGAACCAGCTCCCTCTCTGGGTTCTAGAGTCAGTAAGAGGAGAACAGGAGGTAGAATCTTCAGGCTCCTCTCCTGTGGAACCAGCTCCCTCTCTGGGTTCTAGAGTCTGTAAGAGGAGAACAGGAGGTAGAACCTTCAGCTACCAGGCTCCTCTCCTGTGGAACCAGCTCCCTCTCTGGGTTCTAGAGTCAGTAAGAGGAGAACAGGAGGTAGAATCTTCAGGCTCCTCTCCTGTGGAACCAGTTCCCTCTCTGGGTTCTAGAGTCTGTAAGAGGAGAACAGGAGGTAGAACCTTTAGGCTCCTCTCCTGTGGAACCAGTTCCCTCTCTGGGTTCTAGAGTCTGTAAGAGGAGAACAGGAGGTAGAACCTTTAGGCTCCTCTCCTGTGGAACCAGCTCCCTCTCTGGGTTCTAGAGTCTGTAAGAGGAGAACAGGAGGTAGAACCTTCAGCTACCAGGATCCTCTCCTGTGGAACCAGCTCCCTCTCTGGGTTCTAGAGTCTGTAAGAGGAGAACAGGAGGTAGAACCTTCAGGCTCCTCTCCTGTGGAACCAGCTCCCTCTCTGGGTTCTAGAGTCAGTAAGAGGAGAACAGGAGGTAGAACCTTCAGGCTCCTCTCCTGTGGAACCAGCTCCCTCTCTGGGTTCTAGAGTCAGTAAGAGGAGAACAGGAGGTAGAACCTTCAGGCTCCTCTCCTGTGGAACCAGCTCCCTCTCTGGGTTCTAGAGTCAGTAAGAGGAGAACAGGAGGTAGAACCTTCAGGCTCCTCTCCTGTGGAACCAGCTCCCTCTCTGGGTTCTAGAGTCTGTAAGAGGAGAACAGGAGGTAGAACCTTCAGGCTCCTCTCCTGTGGAACCAGCTCCCTCTCTGGGTTCTAGAGTCTGTAAGAGGAGAACAGGAGGTAGAACCTTCAGGCTCCTCTCCTGTGGAACCAGCTCCCTCTCTGGGTTCTAGAGTCAGTAAGAGGAGAACAGGAGGTAGAACCTTCAGGCTCCTCTCCTGTGGAACCAGCTCCCTCTCTGTTCCTGGTCGACTCCAAGTCTTTTTTTATTATATATATTTAATATGTAAAGAACCTTGAGATCATATATCTTGAGATTTAGTTCTTTACAAATAAAACTGAATTGAAATTAGATGTAGCTCGAGTCGTAGGCGTGACGTCAGCAGGGGGCTGAAGGGGGCGGGGCTCTCCGTCCAAACACCTCGCGCGGTGCGGGCAGCGCGTGACAAACAACCGGAACGGAACTAGAACCGGTGGCAGCTGTTTCTCCTCCGGTTCGTTTTGCCCGTGGCACCATGTGGGCGCGAGCTGTGCTGTGCGCGGCGCTGCTGTGCGCGCTCTGTCCGGCCGGAAGGACGGAAGCCGAGCGGGAGGTTCAGGACCACCGCTACAAGTCCAACAGACTGGTGAGGATTCATTCTCTTATATAGAATTAATTACTATATTAAGTCTAATGAACAATAGTAACAATGTGGTTACAGCCTGACAGATGTGACAGATGTGACAGATGTTAAAGGATCACAAAGTGTTTTTATTCCTAATTATTATATTATAATTATAAGTAGTTTCACCTGTGGTCATTGGTTTTATTCTAGGGTTAGAATGACAGTTTGTCATTCAGTAGATTTTTATGAATTAAATCATGTTTACAATTTAAGTGGTATATTTTTGAATTTGAATCTTTGCCATAGAAATATTGAATAAATAAAAGTAATAACTCAGTTTCTATTTTAGTAAAAGAAACTGTCAAAATAGTCTGTTTCTTTTAACTTTTACATTAAGTATTATTTATATGGTCATTTTAACATTGTTACTGGATTATTATTGTTTTATAAAATAATAATAATTCTGTATTTTCTACCTCAGTAAATATTGTTATACTTGAAGCTGGACTCTGTCGTACGAGTTTCTCTTTTTCAACTTTCATCTTTAAAGGAAAGAGTCTGTGACCCGAGTCTGGTGGACGACAATCTGTAGTTTTTATATAAGATTTTACATTTACAAAAAGTGTGTTGAAGTGTGTGTGTGTGTGTGTGTGTGTCGTCTGACGTGCACGTGTGTTTGATTCCAGCTGGGCGCTCTGCATGAGGTTCTGGAAAAGCTTCAGACCAAGAGGATCAATCCCTGGGAGAAGAAACATGGACAAGTTCCCTCAGTGAGTCACAGTCACTCATCACGTGGATTCATGTCGTTTTATCACGTGTTGAAAAACCATTTAGTACAACTATTAAAACCACAGACTGTATATACAGATTAAAACCACAGACTGTATATACAGATTAAAACCAGACTGTATATACAGATTAAAACCACAGACTGTATATACAGATTAAAACCACAGACTGTATATAAAGATTAAAACCACAGACTGTATATACAGATTCAAACCAGACTGTATATACAGATTAAAACCACAGACTGTATATACAGATTCAAACCAGACTGTATATAAAGATTAAAACCACAGACTGTATATACAGATTCAAACCAGACTGTATATAAAGATTAAAACCACAGACTGTATATACAGATTCAAACCAGACTGTATATAAAGATTAAAACCACAGACTGTATATACAGATTAAAACCACAGACTGTATATAAAGATTAAAACCACAGACTGTATATAAAGATTAAAACCACAGACTGTATATAAAGATTAAAACCACAGACTGTATATAAAGATTAAAACCACAGACTGTATATACAGATTAAAACCACAGACTGTATATACAGATTCAAACCACAGACTGTATATACAGATTAAAACCACAGACTGTATATACAGATTCAAACCACAGACTGTATATACAGATTAAAACCACAGACTGTATATACAGATTAAAACCAGACTGTATATAAAGATTAAAACCAGACTGTATATACAGATTCAAACCACAGACTGTATATACAGATTAAAACCAGACTGTATATACAGATTCAAACCACAGACTGTATATACAGATTAAAACTCTTGTGAAATGGTGGATTTGTGTTGATTTCAAATCAGCTGATCGTTGGAGTCATTATATATTTAATGATTTGGATTGGTTACTTTTCAAACTATTTAAAAAGCAGAGCAGGGACGTCTGTGGTTATTTAAGGAGACAGGTTCAATGAAAACTCATTTTACAGATATGTATACAAATGTGTATTTCTGTTTAAATTCAAGTTCTATACATTTGGTTGTTTTTTTCTTCATATTTATAGTTATTTATAATTAAACTGTAAAATATGAAACCTCAGATCACTGATAAATTCCAATACAACTCCAGTTAACGAGGGAGTTTTCCCTCCAGTCACCAAAGTGCTGCTCACTGTGGAACTGTTGGTTTCTCTATGAAACATTCAAGTTCTTGACCGTCTATGTAAAGTGGACATGGTGATTTGGTGCTATATAAATGAAATAGAATTGAAATAGTTTGAATATATTCATCAGTGTTGTAAATGATAGTCAGGTTCTATAAATCATGTCTTTTCACGTGAAGCAGGTTTTTCTGTGTCGATGGCTCCTCGTGACGGGGCCCGGAGCGTGCACGGCCCCAGGAGCGTGCACGGCCTCAGGAGCGTGCACGGCCTCAGGAGCGTGCACGGCCCCAGGAGCGTGTGCACGGCCTCAGGAGCGTGCACGGCCCCAGGAGCGTGCACGGCCCCAGGAGCGTGTGCACGGCCTCAGGAGCGTGTGCACGTGTTGTGTGGATGATGTGTAAAGTGTGTGCTGTCGTTCACAGTGCGATCTGGGGGAACACTGCGCCATCAGAAAAGGATCTCGCATCGGAAAGATGTGCGACTGCCCCCGAGGAGCCTTCTGCAACTTCTTCCTGCTGAAGTGCTTATGAGCCAATCAGATCAACTGTTTATTTGGAAATGTCCATTAAGACAAATGTTTAAGATGTGAAGCAGCGTGTGAATAAATCTGTGAAGCATTAAAGGGTTTTACTGTTTACACTTTTTGAAACGAACATCTGGATATTTCTGATTTGGGTTTTAGTTCCGTGGTCACATCTGGATTCAGCTGTGATGATTCCAGCTGCTGAATGTCTTAACACAGCTGCTTCTGGAAAGTGTCGTCTCTGTGTGCACTGAACGGTTGGTTGCTTCAGTGCTGCTGTTGCGCCCCCTGCAGGACTTTCCATGTGTGAGCAGAGACTTTACACAAACTGTTAAGTTCGTCAGAACTTTACTTGTTTTGTGATGTTGTCATTTCTAGTGATTTTATGTAAATTCGTTAATTTGATTAATATTTAAAAATCGACTTTACGAATAAACAAACGAAAAATATGAATCTATTAATAAAATAAGTATTTAACGTGAACATGCTCATTGTGAGAAGCATTGGATCATTGAAGACTTGTAATTTAAATACTCCAGACAAAATATCTTTTAAGTCATCAACAAACCCAGTTGACATGATTAACCAGTTTGTCCATCCATTTATTTATCATTTACTAAAACACGTTCCCTTCGTGTTCAGCGTCCTACTCTACATGTATGAAAAGAGAAGATGATTTCACACCATGTCCATAAATCAACAGTCGTGAACAGTGTTTTTGTCCCAGAAGGTTTTATTAGAAGATACTTTACAGACGTCTAGACTCCTCGAGGCTGCTTGAAGTTCATGCCGACGGTCGGCTGGGTGACCTGCAGGTTGGACAGACCGCCGAAGTCCTGAGAACAGAAGAGAACCAGGTGTTAGGCCCCGGTGTAAGAGGCCCCGGTGTAAGAGGCCCCGGGGCCAAGAGGCCCCGGTGCCCAGAGGCCCCGGTGCCCAGAGGCCCAGAGGCCCCGGTGCTAAGAGGCCCCGGTGCTAGAGGCCCCGGTGTAAGAGGCCCTGGGGCCAAGAGGCCCCGGTGCTAGAGGCCCCCGGTGCCTAGAGGCCCCGGTGCCAAGAGGCCCCGGTGTAAGAGAGCATCAGGGTCTGAAAGGAACTGATCATCCTTCAAACACGGGAAAGGCTCTCTGGTTCATCTTCCTGTACTATCAATGACCATGGCCACAGGAGGCCATGTCACTTTCGATACAGGGGAGGGAAATACATCAGCTGCATCTTAGACAGCGACAGAACTCGGTGCTGTCGACACCTTCTCACAAAAGGTTTAGTGTGTACGATTTGGTGGAAGGATCTATTGGCAGAAACAGAATAAAAACTAAACCTATTGATTGTGTTTAATCTAAAATGTACAAGTTATTTTCTTTACCCCAGAATGAGCTCATTAGATTTAAATACCATGTTTACAGTGACCAGCGTGTGATGGTCTGTGGTCGTTCACACTCTGCAGGAGCATTAACACCTTCAGGTCCCACTGTGCTCACGTCCCCAGGACTGGAGCTTGTTACGAGTCGTGTGGATGCTCGGCAGCTTCTGATCGCAGCTCGACTTCTTTACCGGAGTCGGTTTTTTACCAGTTTTCATGACAAGATCACGAAGAGCTGCTCACTGCGTCAGATTGTAATCTGATTACTCAACACATTTTCACACCATGTGTAAACGCAGCAAGAAACTCACCAGCAGCTTCAGCATCTCCTTGGTGTCGGGATCAACTTCAATCAGCTCTTGGTCCAGAGCAGACACCTGCGCACACACACACACACAGGTTAGTGTTACTACATTCTTCTCTTAAAGCGTCACTTGTGATTTGAACTGAGCAACAGCGCCCCCTGCAGCCATACAGTGATTGGTTCTGTTGGGCTCATTTCAACCTGATGTGTAAAAACCTTTCAGATCAACATTGGTCAACTTCGTCCTTCAGAGCAGACGAGACGGGCGTCGTGCTTTTCAGGACATGTGACTGATGAATCAGATTGTGATTGGCTGACACTCAGTTTTGGATTTTAAGCAGTTTGACCTCTGACAGAAAATCTTTGGTCAAATTAAACATGAACGTCAGTGACGTCTGTAGTGTGGACTGACATTTCTTCTCATCTCACATCTTTATAACTAAATTTCTAATTTCCTTTTTCAAATGACGTCTTTATACATTTAGCTTTTATTTATACATCTTTTATGTTGGTGGCCTCTTATAAACACTATTTTACAATAGGTCGGTTAAAATGTAGACATCTTTAATTTGTGCCTGACTCTTATAAACTACCTTTGTTAAATGAACCTGCCGCTATAAAAAGACTCTGTAAACTAAATCTGTGTATTTTACAGTCAACCTTCAGTTCACAGTTGAATCAGAACAAGAGTAAAGTGTTTTCCTCATTAAAAACATTGTATTTTAACCATAACACCTCAAACCGGCAGCTGGTGCACGTTTCTTTTTGTCTGCGAGCGTCAGGGTTCAAAAGGAACTGATCGTCCTTCAAACACGGGAAATGCTCTCAGTTTGATATTCCTGTACTATCAATGACCTGGCCACGGGGACGCCATGGTCACTTTCGATACAGGAGGGACGTGAAAACCAGTCGAACATGCAGTATGAAACAATCCATTAATATAATATCTTCCTCCAACAGGGAGGCTGAATTCAAAGTGTGTTCAGGCTGAAACTTGGATTCAGGACCCCCCCCCCCCCCAGGAACACTCGGCTGTGATGTCATGTGATGCGTTTTAATTTGATCAATTCCGATACCAATATAAAAACTGTACAAATGTCTCGACCGGTTGGAGGAGCAGAGAAAATGGGGAAGAGTGGAGGTGGGTGGCAAAGAGGGAGAGAGATGGGGGAGGGGGAGGGGGGTCAGGAACAGCACACACTCTGTAACACTGATTGTTGTTATGATCACAAGTCACATGTTAGAACTGCTTTCCTGTGAAATAGGTTTTGAGCAGTGATTTAAAGATCTGTCGTGAGTTCCGAGCCTCGGGGCGCTGGCAGAGAAAGTCACCTGGAGTAGCCGGCCCGACCTCATAAGACCGCTGGGTTTATTAGAGTTCCTTCTAACATCCACATTCAAACAGTGACGTTAGTGTAGGTTTGATATAAATTCAACATTTAGCTTAAAATTAATGATGCATTTCTTTGAAAACATTATCCAGAGACGGATGTCTGATCTGTAACTGTTCATCAGCATTGGAAACAATTACTGATGTTTTCCACTTCAGATAAATAGGATCTCAGCAACGACTCCAAAACCAAACTTTCTGGAGCTCATCATGAAAATATTAATTAACTTTGGTGACACTTTAAAGTTCAGCTTAAACTGATTTAAATCACTCATAACGCTGTTATTGTTTATATTAGAGAAAATACAGTGATGAGCTAAATGCAGAACCTTTTCAAAGTGCTACCAGACTTTGAACTGTTTCCATCGTTCACTCTGCTGCTCAGACGTTTATCATTTGAGCTCATATCTAAACGGTCACGATGCACAGACGGATCCTGGCAGGTTTCTACGCTCAAACCATCCAGGAACCAATGAGCTCAACCCAGGTTCAACTTTGTCAAGGGTTCCAGCACATGGGAGTTCCAGTTCTCAACCCCAGATGACAGGAGAGGGACAGAGGACAGGTGTGAGAGAGAGAGAGACAGACAGACAGAGACAGGACAGGTGTGTGTGAGTGAGAGAGAGAGAGAGAGAGAGAGAGAGAGAGAGAGAGAGAGAGAGAGAGAGAGAGAGAGAGAGAGAGAGAGAGTGAGTGAGTGAGTGAGAGAGAGACAGGACAGGTGAGAGAGGGAGGACAGGTGAGACAGGCCAGGAGAGAGACAGTTACATGCTCAATGTGCTGAGCCTCAAACAACAGAAACAACACAAGTATTTACATCATTATAACATTTTAATTATGTTAATATAACAAATGTTCAGGCTGCGTTCAGCCTCTCGTCTCCACTTTACTAAACCTGTGTGTTTCTGCAGTTGTGTTGTCGTGTGTTGCTGTGTGTCGTTGTGTGTCGCTGTGTGTTGTCGTGTGTTGCTGTGTGTTGTCGTGTGTCGCTGTGTGTTGCTGTGTGTCGTCGTGTGTCGTCGTGTGTCGCTGTGTGTTGCTGTGTGTCGCTGTGTGTTGCTGTGTGTCGCTGTGTGTTGTCGTGTGTCGCTGTGTGTTGTCGTGTGTCGCTGTGTGTCGTCGTGTGTCGCTGTGTGTTGTCGTGTGTCGCTGTGTGTTGCTGTGTGTCGCTGTGTGTTGTCGTGTGTCGCTGTGTGTTGTCGTGTGTCGCTGTGTGTCGCTGTGTGTTGTTGTGTGTCGCTGTGTGTCGCTGTGTGTTGTCGTGTGTCGCTGTGTGTCGCTGTGTGTTGTCGTGTGTTGCTGTGTGTCGCTGTGTGTTGTGTCTTCACTGACCTCTGGCACGTAGTTGTCCCTCCTCTCTCTCTCCTCCTCCTGCAGTTTGATGGAGATTCCTCTGACTGGACCTCTCTGGATCCTCTTCATCAGATGTGTCACATACCTGCACCATCATCATCACAAGTTAATAACATAACATGAGACTTTCTGGTCCCAGTAACTCAGGTAAACTAATCAGAGGGCTCCGGGTGAAGTCTCTAATCCAGCCAATCAGAGCCCAGGACGAGGTGAGGCGTCCCCTTAATG
>NC_047156.1:705073-707573 GCF_009819705.1 Hippoglossus hippoglossus | reverse complement strand
CCGCTCTCTCCACACTCTCTCTCATCACGTCCTCTTCTACAACCTCAGCTCTCCAGAGCAGATCCTCGCTCTCTTCCCCGAGTCGTTTCACCCCAGTCTGAAGAACCTGATCACAAAGATCCTGCTGGAGAACAGGTCAGAGCCCTCCTGGTCCACTTCACTGACTCTGTGTGACGACCACAGTCTCAGAACACGATAAAACCTCTTCTTCACTGGTCTCTAGTCAGAATCAGCTGCCACCTCCCTTAACAAGAACAACTTCCTCTGTTCTTAACTCAACAAGAGAACCTTTCTGAGCAGTAAATAAAGCTCAGAGTCACATGTGAGGATCGTCTCCCAGGACACAAGGACAACAGATGCTCACACAACATGAGAAGAACCACTTTGTAATGTTTAAAGTGTTTCTACAGAATGTCTGATGGAGATGAAGGAGCAGATGAACTGAGGACTTCCTGTCAGTGACTCACTCCTGGGTCACATGACTCTGCAGGAGACATGTTTTTATCAGCTCTGATTATCAGTTCAATAATATTAAAAAACAAATCATCCAGAAACAAACGTCACTGATTGGTTGATTCAGTCTCATGATGTAACGACAGGCTGTGATGACATCACATCTTCTTCTGATGTTTTTCAGTCCAACATGGAGGACGGAGGCGGCGGGTGAGCAGAGTGAGTTCATGTGTGTGTGTGTGTGTGTGTGTGGCACTAAACTGTGTGTGTTTGTGTGTGTGTGTGTGTGTGTGTGTGGCACTAAACTGTGTGTGTGTGTGTGTGTGTGTGTGTGAGAGAAGCACTAAACTGTGTGTGTTTGTGTGTGTAGTCTCTCTCCCTCAGCTGAAGGACCTGGACTGGCGGGTTCACATGGTGACTGGTTCAGACTCACTCAGTCGCATGTCGGTTCCGACCTGCCTGGTTCAGCTGAAGGTGAGAAGAACCCTGAGCAGCACCTACTGACACGGGGATAACGTGACATGTTGCCGTGGAGCAGACGTGTTTAGAACCTGGTTCTGGTTTCTTCTCGTACTCGACCTCTCTGGAGTCTCAGGACTCCTTCACACCTGGTTTGGTTCAGACCTTCAGACTCCTCAGTTTGGTCGGAGGAATCTGTATCCTCACACCCTCTGTGGATTATGATCATGTGTATCTGTTATGGTCTCATACGTGTGACGTGTTTCAGGTGGAGGATCCGTGTCCATCAGCAGGCAGTGAGTCGGTTTCTACGGTGACGGTGGAGCTCAGCAGGGAGTCTCTGGACACCATACTGGACGGACTGGGACGCATCAGAGACCAGCTGTCGGTGGTCGCTGCCAAATAGACTCAAACGATTGTGATTGAATCAACGTGTCACTGACAGATTTTGTGGCATTTCAGATTTTTTATCTTCACGTTTGACCTTTGTTGTTTTCCTCAGTTTTGTAAATTCATCAGTTCGCAGATTGACATGTTTGTTTTGATTGAGATAAAACTTTATTCGTCTTCTCTGGGTCTGATTTTCAGCTATTTAACTAAATCTGATGTTTCTGATGAACTGTCGAATACTTTATCTGCTCCATCAACTGTAAATAAAGATGGACGACACGGCAGCTCCCAAAAGTGAAGCCAAAGCGTCTCACCACAGCCGGCCACCAGGGGGATTGAAAAACAGCCAAACCAACCTGCTGAGACGTGTCTTTATTTTTTTAAATGACAGAAAACACAAAATGATTGATTCTTCATGTCACTGTAACTAAACTACATTTCCCTGAAGCTTTAACATTTAACATTTCAACTTTGCATGCAGAGGAAAATGAACATTTGTGTCTAAAATATCATCAAAAACATCTTGTTTTTCATTTGACAAAAATTAAAACAAAACCATTTTTATCTTGAGGTGATACTTTATTGTGTGGATTTATAAAGTGAATACGAATCACAGTTTTTTTCTTGATCATCAAACAGATTCGATCATAAAAGAAAAGACTTCACATTCACAATGGAACATGTTTGTGTCGCCATCACCACAGTTCATATCAGTTATTGATCAAAGTGTCGTTTTTATTCCTTTTAAAACTTTTCAAAGTTACATTTTAAATTCAAAAATCAACAGTTCAATAATTTAAATTCATTATCAAAGTTTTAAATATACAAACATTAAATCCCCTGAACATCTTCCATTAAACCAGGAGGATTTCTTCGTTTATTATAATTATATTCATTGATTAATTATAAAAACTTTTTGGGTTTAATGTTGAAGGACAAGTTCACTTTTTTTGTCACATTGGGTGATATGAACTAATAGAGTTTATTATAGATATTATATAATATATATCATATGTGTTTACTGGCTCCATGTGTGGAATCACACAAAGAGCCAGAACGATCACAACATTCACAAACTTTCATTAAACGTGTGCATGAGACGGGTTTTAACGAGACTTAAATATGTGAACTTGCCCTTTAAACTTATAATAAGTGAATAATGTAGAACTAAAAGTTTCCTGCAGCTGAGGTGATGAAC
>NC_047156.1:680073-692573 GCF_009819705.1 Hippoglossus hippoglossus | reverse complement strand
TAAAAAAATTACTCTATTAGTCAAACCCAGCGTCTTTGGTATTTAAAAGTGTGTTTGATTTTCTTAGTCAGCACAGGAGAGGACGCACCAGTGGGACTTTCCCATCAGGCATCAGAGCTTGTTCAATCTGCTCCTTTGTTCCCTTGTAGATGATGTCTCTGACTTGACCCTGGGAGACGAAACAAACGCTCCTTCAGTCACACTCTGGATACAGTTTGTTGATGCTAAAAATCTTTAAATTATGATTAAATGTTTTAACAATGTTAAAGAATATTTAACTTTCACACAAAATCATCGAGTAATTTAACAGACATTAGTTTAAATAAAGTGAGCACCTGTTGGTCGGACAGGTAGACTCCGTGATTGGCTGCATAGGAGATGTCCCCTGGTAACGCCAAAACCCGAACACCAGAGAAGCCCTGCCAGGAAAGAGCTAACACACACGCACACGCACGCACGCACGCACACACACACACACACACACACACACACACACACACACACACACACACACACACACACACACACACACACACACACACACACACACACACACACACACACACGCACACACACACGCACACACAGTATTACTTTGATTGTCACTCGTGGGCTGATTAAGGCGGAGGTCAGTTTGGAGACGATGATTGAACAAACACATCAGACATCCTGGAAGAACTGGAATTACTTGTAGTTGTTGTTTCTGCCAAACAGTGAAGTTACAGGATGAAGGTTCACAGCCTCTCCCTCTGCTCCCGAGTGTTATTATGTCACTTTGACTTTTCATTTTATCCTATAAAAAATTTGCCTGAAAATTTGTACGAATTACCACATCAATTCTTGAATTATGGTCAAACTTTGACCTCGAACCACCAAAAGTCCAGGTGAATGTTTGAGCCAAATTTGAAAACTTCCCTCGGGTTTTCCTGAGATATGGAAACTTGTAAATGAATTTCTAACACAACAATTCAAGTCAATTTTGTTTGTTCAGCCCTGAAACGCAGATAAACAATTAGCGTCAAAGGCTTTAGAAGAGCCTCGATTCACGCAAGAAAAAAACTGAAACAGGAAACAATAACAGAAAAAGGAAAGAAGTGTTTTTAACAGCCTCTGTATAAATAAGTTGGTTTCTAGAAGCCAAACTAATGAAGAGTAAGAAGTTAGTCAGCGGTGATTCCCTGTACACTAACCAAAGTCAGGAGGGATTGAGAGAATCATGTCAGTGCTGCAGACCCAAACACCAGGAGGTGAACCAGGACAGATCTGAGACAAAAACACAAAATCAACAGTCTGTGTAAACTACAGTGGCCCCAACTAACAACCGTGTGGAACACCACATGTAACACAATTATCTCCATTTCAAGATTTGAAGCTGTCAGGTAGTATATTTTCACTATTCAGTGTCGTTGGTGGTTGATTTTTATCATCGTAATGTAAAATGTGAAGTTCTGTGTGAAATAAACGATGAAGACTGAGGCAGACCTTGGTACTGAGACACTCCAGCAGCAGGTCCAGACAGCAGACCGGAGCCTGGACCTTCTGGTCCGGTTCCTCTTGAGGTAACCAGCAGAACGCTCTGCTGCAGGAGCTCCAGGGGAAATCTCTACCCTGCAGGATATAAACACGTTAGCACCGAAAAATACAAATCAAACTAGAGAAACACAAATACTGCCACTGGACTGGACTCACTGTGTGGAGGATGAGGATGTGAGCATCATCCAGGACGTCAGCTGTCACCACCTGAGGAAATAAAACTTCTTTATTCAAGATGAAACAGTTCATTATAGGGATTACTGCAGCCAATCCTGTCAGGAGCTGATACAGGTTTTCCTAAGGGCTTTGTGCTGTTGCATGTCGACGTCACAAATGGTCCACGTGCTGATAAAGATGTGGACTACCTGGCCCTTAAAGAACTCCTCCACTGTGAGAACTCAGAGGACCCAGAAGTCGCTCTCACTGTTTTACCAGAAGGCTTCGACGGAGAAATCCTGTAAGAGGCCGTCATCCATTCATATGTTCATATGCACTGATTGGATTTTTAATATATTCTATTAATGCACCGAAAACTTGACAAATGTCTAGGCAGCAAACAGATATTTTCAAATTTTAATTTGAAGTTAAAACACAACAGGTTTTTTATATTAACGCTATGAGCTTTACAGGTTCTAACTGTTGAGGTGTTTTTGACCATCCTCACACATTACAGTATATGTCACTATATATTATGTATAATGTATATTCTATCTGTACAGGAGAATAGAGCCTGTCTGGTTCCACAGATCCTCCTTCTCTCTCTGAGCAGAACCAAGGTCAGGTTATAGATAAAGGACCCACAGGACATTGTAGTGTCTTCACTCAGGGACGTTCAGATCTAACTCAGAGGCTCCAGACAGAGACACCGACTCTTTGTGTGTTTCACCAGACGTGAGGACACAATGTGATTTATGAACACACACTTTACACTGAACTGTCCAATAGGATGCAAGCACCTCCATGTAACAGAGAGAGGGACCTTCATGGGTGACGCAGGGTGAGGGAGATATACTGGGAGGCTGTGGGAGACATCTTCAGACTTGGTGGAGACAGTTGCTCATGTTGCTCTGTTAGTGTTTGTATCTTGTTTCACCTCCTGGTCTCCTTGATGCAGCAAGTCTACATTCAAACCTTCAGCTGCTGCCTGAGTTCTCCTTTCACCAGCTGCCAGGAAACTTCCAGAACAAATTTGCGTCACGAGAAGGATCTCAACACAGCAAACATACGGTAAGTTGCAAATCTAAAGTTATTCTTTTAATTTGCCGTACAGTGTCAGAGCTTGACGAGATCATAAAGACAACTTCCATAACACTAACTAGTTCAAACCAAACTGATTAGAAACACTTGAACAACATCAGTCAGATAAGAACGACCTGAAATGACAGAAACATCTTTAACAAACATTTATTTAATGTCTACTTAGATTTTTGTTTTGTATCCCATCTGCTAACATGGAGGAGGCGGAGTTAATGACCTTTACTGCAGCCAGCCTCCAGGGGGCGATAGAGATGCTTTGGCTTCACAGTTAGGAGCTTTTATGTCGTCTTTCTTTATTTACAGTCATTGCACAAGTGTAACATCATAAAGGTCCCAGACTCACAGTGTGTCCGGCTCGGTTGCTCAGATGTTCAGCAGCGACTAGCAGAGCGTTGAGAGTGGCCCCCCCGCTGCCCAGCGGCTCCTGGCGGTCCTGCACGGTCAAAACCAACGCACCCTCATAGAGAGAGCCACACTGCTGCCGCAACTCCAGCTCTGTGACACACACACACACACACACAATTATAGGAGGTGTGATGTGGTTTCATATATTTCTACAACTACGTCACTGATACTGATGAGGAGGAGGAGGAGGAGGAGCACCTCTCTGGAAGGAGTACACAGTGTCTTTGTGCTGGCAGGTCAGGACCACCACCGTCCACCTCAACCTGCTGCTCCACATCTCGTCTGTCTTCTCTCAGCTCGGCAGTGTTCCACTGAAAAGTGTCCCCACCTCAGAGACTGTTTCCTCCGTCCCCTCAGGTCATGACTGAGCACTGTCACATGGTTACAGTTAGAAACACAACACAGACACACACACAGAGAGACACACACGCAGAGAGACACACAGACACAGAGACTCACACACACACACACGTCTCTATATAGTTATGAGGACGCTCATTGACATAATACATTCCCTAGCCCCAACCAAACAACCTGAATAACCTAACCCTATTACTTAACCATAACCCAACCCTAACTATTACTTAACTATAACCCAACCCTAACTATAACCATAACCCAACCCTAACTATTACTTAACTATAACCCAACCCTAACTATAACCATAACCCAACTCTAACCTAACCCTAACTATAACCTAACCCTAACTATAACCTAACCATAACCTAACTATTACTTAACTATAACCCAACCCTAACTATAACCATAACCCAACCCTAACTATTACTTAACTATAACCCAACCCTAACTATAACCATAACCCAACTCTAACCTAACCCTAACTATAACCTAACCCTAACTATAACCTAACCATAACCTAACTATTACTTAACCATAACCCAACCCTAACTATTACTTAACTATAACCCAACCCTAACTATAACCATAACCCAACCCTAACTATTACTTAACTATAACCCAACCCTAACTATAACCATAACCCAACTCTAACCTAACCCTAACTATAACCTAACCCTAACTATTACTTAACCATAACCCAACCCTAACTGTAACCTAACCATAACCTAACTATTACTTAACTATAACCCAACCCTAACTATAACCATAACCCAACCCTAACTATTACTTAACTATAACCCAACCCTAACTATAACCATAACCCAACTCTAACCTAACCCTAACTATAACCTAACCCTAACTGTAACCTAACTATTACTTAACTATAACCCAACCCTAACTATAACCATAACCCAATCCTAACTGTAACTATAAACTAACTCTGATCTTTGTGAGGACCAGACTAAATGTCCTCATAACTATAGATACACACGTACAAAGAGATACACGCACGCGCAGACACGCACCAGCAGCACCGACCTGTGTTGACTCGCTGTCCGTCGGTAACTGACCGTTAGAATCAAACACACCGGATGTAAACACGGACCACACCGGCTGCCGTAGGCTGTAGAAACGGTAGCGTTTGATTGTAATGCCGGGACCTCCGGGTGGGGCGGTGACAGAGTTCCTCTGACGGCTCTCGGAAGTTCAAGTGTTTGGTTTTAATTCGTTGTTTGATCAAACAGGTTAAGACGTCACGGCAGGAAACAGTTCGGCTCCTGGGAGGAAGTGAAGTGTCCTCCATCTTTATTTAGTCTTTGTTCCAGAAAGCCTGGTGAATGATTTACTCTTTAAATCAACACTTCTCCCTATAAAGATATAAATGCTGCTCCGGGAACAGACACACTGTGCACGTGAATATATTCCTGCTTAAAGGACGTGATCAACACAACAGACACCAGCAAGTTAAAAACATAAAAAGTGTTTAATGACCTATTTAAAGGGAATTCAGCAGAAAAGTATATACAGATGTACAGTGAAGTGCCTGCGAGCCTGAGCAGCGGCAGCAGACAGCTTCATCGTCTCAGGCGTCATCCTCCTCATCGTCAGCCAGCAGCGGCCTGGACCTGCACAACACAACGCTGTCACTTCACAGGAGCTTTTCTTTACACAACATGGTTACAGGAGATTTCTGCTAAATTCATAACGATCGACCTTTTCAGTTACATCTTTTTTAAAGAGACACATTCTGTTCATCTTGATCATTTGAATTAGTGTTGTTACTGTGAAATGTTTTCATGCTCTAACGTTCAGAATCACGTTCCTCAGACCGTCCATCGCTGCAGCTCCTCTTTTCAGCCTCTGTCTGAGACACTTGGTTTTAGCTCCTGTCTCTTTAAGACCCCCTCCTGATAAAGCCCAGCCTGCTGATTGGTCAGCTGGTTCACTTTGTTGTGATTGGTCAGAGGAAATGTCAGCCTCACTTTACCTGGTTCAAGTTACCATGTTCAAACTCAACATTCTACAGTTTCCAGGTTGAACGACATGTTTCCTCTGAACGTGTCGACGAGCTTCGAGGTACCTCGTCTCATTTGGGGGGGGGGGGTGTCAGAGGTGTCGTCCAATCAGCAGCGACGTGTAAATAAACTGTCGTTTCAAAAAGACTGACACTAAAGCTTTTAAAGTTCTCTACAGATGCAGCAGCTGCCACATTGAGCAGATTTCATAAAACACGTATTTAATCTCATGTACCTGAGGTTTCGTCCACAAGAACCATGACGACCTTCTCAGCTGCTGCAGTGCAACGCTTGTGTAACACAACAGTGTTCAATAGACAAACAGTTGTGTTTAAATAATCGTTTGTCAGGAGGAGAGTCAGACTGCGTGAATAATGCCAATGTGTTGGACGTGACTCAGCTTTCACACAGTCCAATTCACCCGTTTCCTACAAACACGTTATGTGTAAACTAAATGCTACGCTGTCATTAATAACATGCCTGAGACATGACAGCAGACTAGACCAGCACAGGTTTAATGAGCTGAAATCTAATATAACACAGAACATCCTCCAGAAGAAACTGTGCAGAGTAAACGGCTCAACGTGCACAAATGTAGAAAAGATCTTCACTGGTTTCACAGAAGAAAACATGAGACAAAGCACTGGAGATACAAACCACGTGAACTGGTCCAGACTCTGCTGCCGCGGTTTGTGAAGAGGAGCCCAAACCGGTCTTTTAGTACTGAGGTGTTACTGTGCATCGCGTTTCTGAATCAAGTTTCCACTTGGAGGATAAAACTAATTTATAGACTTTTCTAAATAACGTTGAGCATTTCTGTTGTTGGTCATTTTTCCTAAACGATAGAAAGTCTCAGGTTCTCCTGTTGGTTGTTCAGAAGCAGCCGAGCCTCAGTCTACTCATCAAGTTTATTCATCGTTTGAAGGAATTAAACTCTGAGTGTTTATCTCTCAGGTACAAGTCAACCAACGGTTCCAGGACCAGACCTCTGAGCTGCAGTTAATCAACAACTTCAGTTTTAACAACGCGACCTGATAAGAAACATACTTCCTGTTGGCCTTGGACATCCCGCTGCCTCCGGCCTCCTCGCCGTCCTCAGTCTCCTGGGGTCTCTGGTTCTCCTTCTCAGGCTTCCTGGGGGGCCCACCGAAGAAGTCCCCGATGCCCTTCTGCCAGGTCGGAGTGGGGCGAGGACACACCAGGTTCCCACCGGCATATTTGCCCTTAGCTTTGAATGAAAGAACATCATCAGCTCAGCTGCGTGGTTTGGTGGAGGGGGACAGACGGTGAGTGGACACACTGACCTGGTGTGGACGACTGGCTGCTGCAGGACGACGAGTTGGTGGAACTGGAGCCCAGAGACTTCCTCGGAGCTGAAGCTGCAACAGCTGAAAAGCAGAGGAACCGAACCAGCAAACATTATGAATAATAGATCTTATGAGGCCTGACGGCAGCAGGCGGAGAGCAGATATGACGTCACCAACAGGAAACAGAATCAATATCACTGTAGGAACATTTGTTGAGATGTTAAATTTCACTTTTTATTGAATGGAGGGTTGAACAGTGGGTCTGTGTTCAGCCGAAGGCTCCACAGGACCATGTAGACGAGTTCAAACGCGTTCATCGCTTCCGGTCTCACATTTACTTTCAAAGAGAAGCGAGATCATTTTTAATTATGTCATTTTTCAACGAGGTTTCGTGCAACGTCCGCATGACGCCGCACTGTGGCGCTAAAAACTGGCGCCAGTGCAGAAAAGAGTTTATTCTCCAGATGAAGTTCAGTGAAATTAATTTATCACGAGATGAAACCACAAAGACCCGGTTTGACCGAGCAGGGACTCTGCGCGTGTTCTGAACCGGGACCGGCTCCGGTTGGCGGGAGACTGATGATCGAGTTTCAGTTTCCTGTTCTCACAATAATATTCATTTCAAACCAGGTTCGTTCAGTTAACACGGTAAAAAGACGCGTTCGGACTTTCCCCATCAGCTCGTCAGTCACATTAATGTCAGACACGAGTAACTGTACCTTTCCTGTAGGAGCCGGGGACACTGTCCGCTTTAGTCCGCACCATGTTCCGTCCGCGCGGAGACCGAGACCGAGGAAGAAGAGGTTTCACCAACTAAACAGAGCTCAGTGACCAGAGGAAGATCACAGGACGATCACAGGACGACCAGACTGAAGACACAGAACTGATCAGACAACAGAACTAACAGGAAGTGAGAGGAGCAGAGTCCCGCGCTGGTTTAAAAAGCTCAGCAGGGGGCGGGAGACTTCTTCTTCCGGTGCCTCACTTCTGGTAGACGAGGAGCAGCGATGGCAAAACACTGCCACGCCCTGGTAGTCTGGAAGAACCACAGCATGAATCACTAATATTATTATGGATGATGGATGGATGATGATAGATGATAGATGATAGATTGATGATAGATGGATGATGAATGATGGATGGATGATGAATGATGAATGGATGATAGATGATAGATGGATGATGGATAGATGGATGAATGATGAATGATGAATGGATGATAGATGGATGATGAATGAATGATGAATGATGATGGATCCAGTGAAACACAAAACAACATCAGAATAGTAAAGTGAAGAATAAGTTAATCTGCAGTGAAAAGAAAGTCGAGTCAGCAGAACGACAAAGACACAGTCAGCTTGTGCTAATGGAGATATTAACGATAGTACAAGTACAAGATGATTGAAAGTTCGAGCTGAGAAGTAAAATAAGGAAACAAAAGTAACCAAGTACTGAAACCAAATACAGATTTAAAGATAATTAATTTAAAAGACATTTAAACCAAATGTAAACATACATGTAAGCATAGTTGAAATGATCAATATAATGTGATCAGTGTTTATTGATCAATAAGAACAATCAAAGATCAATAGAAAAAAGAGTCAGTTTCATGTTTTATTTTCATCTTTTTTATTCTTGAGATACAAACATGAACCGACGACGATGTGAACACGTGTTCGTCTTCAGGTGAAAACCACTGAACATGTTATCAGCTCTATTGTCTGTGGAATTATATTTTTATGTTTTCATCACAATAGCAAATCATTAATTTACAGATTCATATATTGATGTTTCTCAGTTCAGTTCAAGGATTCTGTCCCAAACTACAAAACATCTCATCTGTGAGGCTGCGTCGTCCTCAGCAGCAGGAGGCGCTGCTGCTGTTCCAGTCATGTGACGGCTCAGAGTCAGTGATGAAGAAAGAAAGACTCCATGTCTTTGTCCTCAGACCCCTGCTGGGGGGGGCAGTGTGGGACGAGGGGACAGATCCCAGCGTCAGTAGTTGGTCTTCAGTCGGCGGTTCTCCTCTCTCAGCTTCTCGATCTCCTCCACCAGAGACTCGTTCACAGAATATTTCTCGATCAGACCGTGGATTTCGTTCTGAAACCAACATGACGTCAGAGGTGAAGTGTTCAGACTGAAGATGATTTCATGGTTGAGTCAGTTGAGTTGTCACCTTGAATGTATTTATGTATTTTAGTTTTGTATGATATAGAATTGTGTTTATTAAAAGGGATAGTTCACTGAAAAATGAGAATTCACTCATCTACTCACCACTATGACGATAGTCATCTATGACATTTCAGATTCCACAATTACACCAGACTGAAGATATTAGATTAGATTCTTACTGGAGAAGGATCCCAATTCAAATGTATAGAATCAGTTGTTGTACCGTAGTGGGCAAAAGGTGCAGGAGTGAGTAGATGAGGCTAAAACCGAGCGAGGAGAGATGAAACGTTAGTGATGGTTCGTACCAGCTGGATGTAAAACTGTCGGACCATCTCCACCTGAAGGTTGACGACGTCTCTGTGACAGTTGTCCCTGAAGACAAGGAGACAAAACTTTAGGATCCTCAGCTTCAGACGTTTCTCTGCTGAGTTTCTCTTTCCTCCGTCATATTTATTCATCGACAGAGGAAGAAACTCCACAGAGCCTGAGGCTGCATCTCTGTCCACATGAGTCACAATGTAAATCTGTCAACTATCTGTCCCCCAAATCTAGATTTCATTTCACAGGATAAGCTACTTAAAGGATCAAAGTATTAAAGCATGTGTGGCTCTCCTCCGCTAACACTCCCAGTACATCAGAATCAGTAAGTGAAGTAGAGTAGTTGGGCGGAGCTTTCATACTGCTTGATCTCTTATCTGAGGAAGAGCAGTTCAGCAGAAGTTACCGTGGTGATTTACATTGGCTGTTGCCGGTTTCTGTCAGAGCCGATTATCCTCGAGATCCTGGAGGCTCCGACTCAGTCGGAAGCATTAGGATTATTCTGTAAACCCCTCACACTTCAGGATTATTTGGGAGGATAGCCGGCACCGACTGACCTCCAGTCAGGAACGCCCTGGCGATTGTCAGAAGGACCAAACATGTCTAAAATCGGTCCAATTATCCTTTTAGTGTACAGCAGCTTTAAAACGCAGCCTTGGAGTTAAAGTTAAATGGGACCAACAGCGTTTACAAACTTCTCAGGTTTAGTGGCACTAAAACTTCAGGGTAGTGTGGACGTCAGACAGATCTGTAGCAGAGGTGATGAGTTTTCAAATGAAAACCTAGTCGTGTGGACGTGGGGGGGACAGACCTGAAGTCCTCCAGGGTTTCATGGATCATGTTCTGGATGAAGTGGATCTGGAGGGAGGAGAGAGGAGCAGCTCCTCCCTGTCCCACCACCTCAGCGATGTTCTGGGAGAGCGAGGCGGACGCAGCTGCAGACAGAGCAGGACCTGAGGATTCACAACAACCACGAATAATCAGATCATCTTCAACACTTCATCATTCAAACTCTTTTACTGTAGTTTTTCTTTTCGTGTACATGTCCGGTGACTCCTCAGGTTCCTCTGTTCTCCGGAGCACTGGTCTTAACCCTCTGAGAACAGACGCCCCCTGCTGGGGGCCTCTGTCTCATCGCGGGATATTGTTTTCATGATCCTGTTTTTTTTAACATGAAATCAGCCTTCATCATTCATCAATATGAAAAATGTTATTATTTATTTATTTCACATTAAAATTTGGTCTATTTTCTTCATTCAAGTTCAATATGTTTTGTTGTATTTGTGTTTTCTTTTGATTTATAATAATTATAAATAATATATATAATAATAATTTAGACTTAATATAAGTAATAATTATAAAATTATAAAATATCAAACATTAATTATATTTCTTTATCATCAGGGTTTGATAACGTCGTTTGTTAGCTCGCTAGTGGAGCCAGGCAGCAGGTGGTCGTTGTGTTTACTAATTAATCAAACCCCGCCCCTGTCGCTATCCTGCCCTACCTGCGGCTGTAGTGGGCGGAGCTACGTGGACAGGTGAGTCGTAGCTCAGCTGAGCCTGAAAACCATTGGCTCTCCTGAGGCTGGGCTCTGGTGTGAAGAAGGGCGGGGCCGGCTGGCCGGGATTGGTCTGCTGGGATGCTGGAGGCGGGCTCTGGACCTCCCCCTCCAGACTGGAGCTGCTGGCCTCGTCAGACTGTCGATAAAAAAAAGGGTTTTAGTATCGAGAATGAAACTTGTTGAATTCGAGCTTTGGGTCGATGACACTAGAATAATTATATAATAATTATCATTGATTATAGATTATATTGTAAACACCCGGGAGTCTGCGAGTCCAAGGCTGTGACTCCCCACAGATCAAGCCCCCCCCCTTTATCCAGAAAATACAAAGTAGAACAGAGAAAACTTATCAACAAAGTCATGTGATTGATGAAGAGAGGTCGTTACCTTCCTGGAGTCACATGGTTCAGCCGCTGCAGCAGTGATTGGCTCTTCTTCTTTGATTGGTGGGGGGGTCTGGAAGACAGACAGTGGGCTGTAGCACCGACCCGCAGTGGCCACCAGGGGGGTTTTACGATGAGAGCTGGCACCTGAATGAGAATCTGAAACATTCCCACAACAACAGAGAGAAAACATAGATTCAATGATTTTTCATTTCATCAGTTTTTCAGCAAAGTATCAGTGTTTATGTTTGCTGATATAAAAACTTTAAATTTACAGAATAAACAAATTGTATTGTTTGTTATTTATAATAAAATGTATGGTTAAATGCAAAATATCAAAACTAAATTACATTTCTTTGATATCAGGGTTTGATACAACATACAAGGAATCATTGACAGTAAAAATAAAATGTATATATCGGCTGATATATTGGACAATTTTCATTACTCAACATCTGTATCAGCCCCAAAAATTCATAACGCTCAGGCTCTTTGTTTCCGATGATTCACGACTCTTTCACAACTGGTTTGGTTCCGACCTTCAGACCAATATTTAGTCCGAAATGCTAACATGCTATCTCACTCATTTTCACAGTAGCGCTCCAAATACTAAGTGCCGACACACCACAGACTACAGGAGACCCGGAGAGGATAACGAAATAATGAAAGAGCAAAGACCAGTGTGAACAGTGGTGAGCCGGATCAGAGCCCACTGGGAGTCACCTCCGGACTGTGGCCCCCCCACACCGGTACTCAACGTCCTCAGAGCTGCAGCAGCCCGTCACTAAGAGGTAATGCACATCCTTGTCTGTCTTCACGGGCAGACACATACTCACTGTGGCTGCTGATTGTTGTCATGTATGTATTTTGTCTCAGTCTGGGTTAAATTCATGTTAAAGTGTTGAACAGAACATGGGTACATTTAAAACCAGTAGAGACCAGTAGAGAGAAGGAAGTCTGACCTTCTCTGACGGGGGAGAAGATGTCCAGACTGGCCCGACCCACGACCTGCTGACCCTCCCCTTCTCTGGACAACATCTCCAGACTGGTTACTATGGAAACACAGCATCCCAGTTAGTCCAGAGGCAGCAGTGCCACTCAAAACTACAGCTGTCAGACAGTCGTACCGTGTGTTCTTCCAAACGGCGTCTCTCCAGTCGTCCCCTGAGTCCTCAGGTCTGAGAC
>NC_047156.1:650073-675073 GCF_009819705.1 Hippoglossus hippoglossus | reverse complement strand
CTGCTGCTGCACAACAACTAACTCATGATGAAGACTACAACTCCCATCATCCCTCACTGCTGCTCCACAACAACTAACTCATGATGAAGACTACAACTCCCATCATCCCTCACTGCTGCTCCACAACAACTAACTCATGATGAAGACTACAACTCCCATCATCCCTCACTGCTGCACAACAACTAACTCATGATGAAGACTACAACTCCCATCATCCCTCACTGCTGCTCCACAACAACTAACTCATGATGAAGACTACAACTCCCATCATGCCTCACTGCTGCTGCACAACAACTAACTCATGATTAAGACTACAACTCCCATCATGCCTCACTGCTGCTCCACAACAACTAACTCATGATGAAGACTACAACTCCCATCATGCCTCACTGCTGCTGCACAACAACTAACTCATGATGAAGACTACAACTCCCATCATCCCTCACTGCTGCTCCACAACAACTAACTCATGATGAAGACTACAACTCCCATCATCCCTCACTGCTGCTCCACAACAACTAACTCATGATGAAGACTACAACTCCCATCATCCCTCACTGCTGCTCCACAACAACTAACTCATGATGAAGACTACAACTCCCATCATGCCTCACTGCTGCTGCACAACAACTAACTCATGATGAAGACTACAACTCCCATCATCCCTCACTGCTGCTCCACAACAACTAACTCATGATGAAGACTACAACTCCCATCATCCCTCACTGCTGCTCCACAACAACTAACTCATGATGAAGACTACAACTCCCATCATCCCTCACTGCTCCACAACAACTAACTCATGATGAAGACTACAACTCCCATCATCCCTCACTGCTGCTGCACAACAACTAACTCATGATGAAGACTACAACTCCCATCATCCCTCACTGCTGCTCCACAACAACTAACTCATGATGAAGACTACAACTCCCATCATGCCTCACTGCTGCTGCACAACAACTAACTCATGATGAAGACTACAACTCCCATCATCCCTCACTGCTGCTCCACAACAACTAACTCATGATGAAGACTACAACTCCCATCATCCCTCACTGCTGCTCCACAACAACTAACTCATGATGAAGACTACAACTCCCATCATGCCTCACTGCTGCTGCACAACAACTAACTCATGATGAAGACTACAACTCCCATCATCCCTCACTGCTGCTGCACAACAACTAACTCATGATGAAGACTACAACTCCCATCATCCCTCACTGCTGCTGCACAACAACTAACTCATGATGAAGACTACAACTCCCATCATCCCTCACTGCTGCTGCTCCACAACTAACTCATGATCAAGACTACAACTCCCATCATCCCTCACTGCTTCTGCAGTAAGGTTCTCTGTGTTCAGTGATCATGGAGAGTCCCTCCCCATCCAGTCACCCTGGGTTATTAAATACCACGTGTTTGGTCTTACATCTTGCTGGCGGTGTCGTAGCAGACGATCTTCTTGTCCAGACCGACGCTGACCACCAGCAGCTCGCTGGCAGGTGAGAAGGCCAGGCCCGTGCCCGGGGCCTTGTGGGCGCAGTCAAAATCATGGAGCTCCTTCTGGGTGTTGGAGTCCCACAGGACCACGCTGCCACTGTCGGACACACTGCCCAGCAGGGAACGCTTCAGCGTGGAGAACTTCAGGTCATGGATGGGCTGGAGGAGAGACGGGTGACAGCAACACAGCAGCAGCGAGTTGACGTTTTTAAACAACTGGGCTTCAGTATTAAAATGACTTCTCTTACAAATAAGACTGAACAACAGAAAAGATTTTCTTTAACAGAATCAGGAAAAAAATCACCAAACATCAACATGTGATTCATTTATTCATGGACCTGAAACTGACTAATAAAAGGACAGATTTAAAAACCTGGGGTCTTATTTATAACTGTGGCGTACGCACAAAACGGGGCCTGAAACGTGCGTACGCCACTTCTCACGCAATCGTTGGGATTTATAAAAACAAAATTGACGGGAAAATTTGCGCATTTCCACGCAAACTCTGACCCATGCGTACGAACGTTTTGGAGACGGGAAAGCAGCGGTGCAGACGTGAGGTGGTGAACTGAAGACAGATTATTGATCCACTTCTTCATTTACATTAAAACCAACAGCTTTAGTTGTGCATATCTGTTCCACATGAACCTTTTAATTGAAAAATATATTTATAACAACTTACAGCAAATTACGTTCAGATTCCATTAAACAGCGGAGTTACACAGGCCAGTCTTTAACAGTTTTTAATAATATCTTCTAACACTGTGCGTGTATCATCAAATCGCTGCAGTGAACATGACTGTGCCATCAGATTGAAAATCTGACAATACTGTGGCTGCACTGAACTCCAGATAATCTCCTAACATGTATGTGGGGCTCGATGTGAGAACACTAATGTCCTCCTATAATTTCCTAATAAGTTCATGTGAGAAAACAGCGAGAGATTCTCCGCAGGATTCAGCGTGAGCGAGGGGGCACGTATTATGCTGCCATGGCTGAGGAGGGATTGGCACATACATACTCCAATGGTAGACAAATAAATTCTGGACTGAGGTAATAAATATTTTACAGGAGATGATGAACATTTATATCCCCGGATGCCCAGTAGTGTGCATATTGGGAAATAGAAAAGAAAACTACATTCAGGAACCATACAACATCATGTTGCTCTCGCCTTCGTCTCTGTAAAGAGGACAACACTCACCAATTGGAAAGATCCGAAACTGGATTTCTAGAACATATATGATTGGCTGAAGGATTTCCTGGATTTGTTATCGATAGAGTCCTCATAACTTAAACGTTACGATAAGGGACTGGATGCCCCATGGACACTTATTAGAGAATGTATGACAAATAAAATGATAAACTGACTTAAAGTTTGTAGGTGGCCAACATGGTGTACCGTACCCGATTGTGAGTAGGACCTGATGCAAGATAATATATGACCTTGATTCAAGAATAAATAATAATTAATAATATATATATATATATAAAAAAATAAAAAAAAGATGTTTCTAGCACGCAACAAAAACCTGCAGTTGTACGGACATTCTCTGGAGATCAAGTGTGAAAATGGGATTTCAGTTGTTATTCTTCATGGCTGTGATAAATCATGACTTTCCAACCTGCTGGCAGGTTATAAGGTTCAGAGGCTTAAAAGGGTTCAGACGTTTATGTGTGCACAGTAGCAGCATAGTTAGTCACAGTCTAACCTGGTTGCTGCCGTGGCCGAAGGCTTTGCTGGACTGGTTGGTGGTGAGACTGTGGAGGACCAGATCTCCACTGGTGGAGCCGGAGGCGATGTAGCTGTCGTTGGTGTTGAAGGACACACAGGTCACCTCTTCTCTATGGTCCTGAGAGACAAGACAGAGGGTCGAGTGACCCTCATCTCTGTCAGAGCTTTTCTTTTGTATAAACACTGATACACTTCTCCATGTATGTTCGACACTGTCTTTTCTCTTCAAGGTTGTAAATATTGTGATGTTGTTGTTCTGTTACACTTCTGTCTGTACTGGTAGAGGGATCCTCACTCTGACTCTCTGAGGTTTCTATGTTGTTCCTGTTAAAGGTTTTTTGGGTAGTCCGGTCGTGTGTTTGGTTCTGAGTCGATGGAGTCGGATCGTGTCTGCGTGTCGCTCATTCTAACACTGAGTCCTGACTGAGCGTCTCGTGTTGGACTGAACATGTTGACGAGTCATTTTCATGATGTTTCAATGAGTCTGATAAACTGGAATCAAACCAACACTCAGTGACTTCCTGTGCTGATCAGGTCCTGAGAACTAGTGATGAGTGTGTATTAGTTCCAGTGAAGCCGAGTGGAGGAGGACACAGAAACTCCAGCTCGGTACAAACCAGCTTCTGCTCTGATCCTGAAGCAGCTGATCCCTGAGCAGCTGAGACCAGAGGAACTCTGTGTTTCACTTCTACAGAGTCACTGAGCGGCTGCTTCAGGTGCACGAGCTGTGATCTCACTGCGTGTCTCTGAGCGAGTGAGGGACTTGAGTAAAGTCTCACCTTGAGGGAGCGGTGCAGTCTCTTGGTCTTCAGGTCCCACAGGTGAACGCAGTGATCCAGACCTCCACTCACCAGAAACTGAGACGAGGAACTCAGACACACACGGGTCTGCTTTTTCTGAATGTTACAGTGAACAGTGATTTTGTGAGTGAAAACTGCGGCGATCATAAGATCACACTGTTGCCATAGAAACAACAAAGCTGAAGCTGTGCACTCACCCCCTCTGCAAGTTCCACCAGTGGTACCGGAGTCGACTTGAGGCTGGAAACCACCAGTTTGTCTCCGCTGCTGCTGGAAGTGACCAGGTAATGGTCTGAAAGAACGGGTCAAGGCCACTTTATCTTTTACTGCAGCGGCTCTACTCAGCCTGCACGTCTTTATCAATAAACATCATTATTTTCTCTTTTACAAACTCTCACTTCATTTCTGTTCATTTTGGAAAAGAAAAAAACATTATTCGAGTATGATCGAGCTTCTGTTGAGAGAACTGGTCTTCTGGTTCTCAGTTCATAAACTTAGCTTCGAATAAAGTCAATTTATTGTTTGAGCCATTTTACAAACAAAAATGTAGCGATGCTGGTGAGAGTTCGGCCAGTTGACTGGAGCTGCATCGCTCTAACCGTGTGCTGCCTCACTCTCCACCATCACCAGTTGGGTGGTCGATTTAACCTGCAAAGATTTCCCTTTTCTCCCGTTTGCTTGTCGGTGCCCCTGCGTCAGTCTTTCTGTCTGTGGATTCATTGGGGTGGGATTCTCTAGGGACTTCATGATTCACTTTGCTGACATCACTCTGAGCTTTAGTGAGTTGTGAGGACACATAATGGAGCAAAGAATCAATCAAGAAAATAATGAATCAATAACTGCCGGCAGCCTGAGACAGGAGGAGTAATTTAAACAAATGTAATGTGTAGAGTTCAAACTATTGACTGTCTAAAGACACATGAACGGTTCTGTTCATCGTCCATCAGGATACTGTTGGAGCCCCAGAAGGCCTGAGCCACAGGGTGGCTGGTGCTGTGAGGGTTAAACTGCTCCAGCGGCGCCATGGAAACCGCATCCCAGATCTTCACACAGTCTCCTGTGGACACCAGGCGGCTCATCTCCTCCATGGCAACGACTGGAAACACACGGCTGAAGCTGCTCAGATGAGAGGACGCGACACTTTATGGTTCATGATGGTGAACAAAACAATACTCATGAATACATCAGGGCTGTGAGGAATTATCACTATTACTCACTAGTGAGTGTGTGTGTGTGTGTGTGTGTGTGTGTGTGTGAAACCTTTACTTGGGTGTTGTTAGTAACGTGGAAATAAAACTAGAAAAACTTAACTATAAGTATTGACATATTAACTAACGAGCTCACTGGTTAGTTATTGCTTTACATACCGATTTCCTGTTACTTTATAAGTTTAGTTTAAAAACTTTAGTTCAAAGTATCCGGTAAGTTCAGCTGTCAGATGAATGTGTGTGAAAATCATTTTTAAATAAAGTTACAGCACAAAGTTTCTGAAACGGTCAAAAGGTTCTAACCAGCTCACTAGTTAGGTGACCAGCTGACTGGTGAGTGGACGCTAACTAACTAGTCCACTCACCAGCTGACTGGTGAGTGAACGCTAACTAACCAGTCCACTAACCAGTGGACTGGTTAGTTTAGCTAACGTTAGCTCCAACAGAAACACTCCGGGTCTTAAGTTAGCGATCACACGTAAAAGACTCGAACAACATGAAACAAGCGGAAACTTCCGGTGAATCGTCGCGTTAGTTCAAACTTTTCTGTTTGACTCACCTGAAAGAGACTAAACCTCCTAAACAGAGACTAAACCTCCTAAACAGAGACTAAACCTCCTAAACAGAGACTAAACCTCCTAAACAGAGACTAAACCTCCTAAACAGAGACTAAACCTCCTAAAGGCTCCAGCGGTTTGTTTTCCACCGGCGGTCATTCTTCATACCCGAGGTGGGGGGGCCCCGCCCCTACCCTGTCTCTGATTGGCCTACACTGGACAAGACTCCTGTGCCTAACCAATGATCAGGCTTCCTGTCTTAATCTGACCAATCAGAGGCATGCCTTCTTCCACCTCGGGTGGGAAAAATAACAGAGAAGTCAAGAAACGAGAAACCGCCACTACGGTGCCCCAGGAAGGACAAAAAGGGTGTGTGTGTGTGTGTGTGTGTGTGTGGGGGGGGGGGGGGGGGGGGGCATGTCTATGTATAGTAATGAGGCCGGTTCAGGTTCAACAGCATCATTGTGAGGACATTTTGTCAGATTTGGGGTTAGAACCAGGTTTAGTTTAGAGTTAGGGAATGTATTATGTCAGTGAGTGTCCTCATAAGTAGAGAGAGACGCGTGCGTGTGTGTGCGCGTGTTATCATCTGTTTAAAAACAACGAAGTCGAGTCAAAGTTCACTGTGACGTCACGAACAGCCGTGAGATGTAAAATTGTTACTGAGCTAACGTGACGCTAACCTGAAGCTAACGTGACGCTAACCTGAAGCTAACGTGACGCTAACCTGACGCTAGCCTGAAGCTAACGTGACGCTAACCTGAAGCTAACCTGACGCTAGCCTGAAGCTAACGTGACGCTAACCTGAAGCTAGCCTGAAGCTAACGTGACGCTAACCTGAAGCTAACGTGACGCTAACCTGAAGCTAGCCTGAAGCTAACGTGACGCTAACCTGAAGCTAACGTGACGCTAACCTGAAGCTAACGTGATGCTAACCTGAAGCTAGCCTGAAGCTAACGTGACGCTAACCTAAAGCTAGCCTGAAGCTCCACCAGCTGAACAGACTGAAGGGCTCAGGTGAGAACCAGGTGGGCACTCCGCTGGACCGACTGTTCACACGTTTGATTCCTTCGGTGTCATTATCAGGTGAAGCACAGGGAACTGACCAAAGAGTTAGAACACGATGATAATTGAATCCTGTTCTTCAAAAAGAACAGTTGTTATTGTTGATGAAAGTTTCATATTTCATAAGTGTCATTGTTTAAAAGAGTCTGAAGAGTTCCAGATGAAGTGAAGCAGTTCGACCTGTGAAGACACGTGACCCGATGGTTCTGATCTAAACTGTCTGGTTCCGACACGTGTTCACTTTCATGTTAGAACAGGTTGAGTTGATCGAAGGTAAAACGAGAGAATCAGACTGGTTCCGCTCTCACCCTCTGGACCATGGCCAACCCACTGAGGGCTGAAGTGGTTCGACTCTATAAAAACGTGAGTACTCGATCTTCAGCAGCTGGTTGCTAGTTTGAATCCTCAGTGATCACAGTTAGAAACATATTTAAACTCTGCAGGAGAGCAGCTTCTCTGTTGAGGTGTGTCCTGCTGCAGTCTGAGGAGTGTGAGTGTGGGGGGTGATTACCTTAAGACTTTGAATCAGGACTTAATGATACAACTGTTTATTAGGAACCAACAGATCGAACTGAAGGTGATTCAGAGTTCTGTGGTTTCAGAGTTTGTCTCGCAACATGAAACATGTTCACTGCGGCAGATGAGTGGGATTTCTTTCCTGCTCTGACTCTTAATGACATCACAAGATGGAAGCGTTCTTCTGAGATGTTTGGTCTTAATTCCTGGAGAAAGTGGAGACTGTTGTCTGTTGGCTAAAACCATCGAACCATCTGAGCTAAAGGATTTTCTCAAAGTGTTGAATTGTATTTATAAATGAGGCAATGTGTGTTTAATTAAAAATTCTAAACTTTTCCTTAGCTCCTCTACCTCGGCCGGGAGTATCCCAAAGGAGGCGACTACTTCAGAGACCGGCTGAGATCTGCGTTCACCAAAAACAAGTCAGTCCAGGACCCGGCGCAGATCAAGGAGATGATCGCTCGAGGGGAGTACGTGTCCAGAGAGCTGGAGGCGCTGTACTACCTGAGGAAATACAGAGCCATGAAGAAACGCTACTACGAGGAATAAACACGTCTCCAGATCAGTTCTTTCTCAGTGAGAGCCAGCAGTGTACGAGGAAAACATCTTTAAATCTATTTCAGGAATAAAACATCAGCAGCAGCTTCGAGGTTTTATCTTTTTATTCCTGTAAAATCAGCAATGACAGAAAACATTTAAATAAAAGTATAAAAAAGACGAGTTGATGAGTCGTCCTTCATCAGACACAAACTACAGTAAGACTCAAGTCTTCAAGTAACTCGTAGTGGCAGGAGGTGACCGTGAACCGGCCGCTGCCAGCAGAGACGCCTTCAGAGGGTCGGGGGGGCGGAGCAGTCACCATCAGCAAGGTTCACTCTGCAGATCGGACAGGTGGTGTTATCCTGTGGGGGGAGGAGACAGTGATCCGTCTATAAAACATGTCCACTCAGTGAAAACATCTGCACTCGACCCAACGTTTCCACTGTTTCAGTTTCGATTTCAAAAAAATGTGTGTTTTCTAAAAACAGATGTGATTCAGTGGAAAGAAGAGAAACGGTAGTTTCAACAGGGTCTGTGAGCTGTTACCTTTAACCACCGGTCAATACACTGGACATGGTAGTCATGGAAACACGGCAACATCCTCAGCTTCTCCCCCTCAGTGTATTCACAGAAACAGATCTGACACCTAACAGGATCCCGGGAAAGAAAAACACGAGTGAGACTTTAAGAAGTAGGATCAGAAGAAAGACCGAGGTCCGACCAGGCGCTGGACTCACTTAGTGTTCCCAGCGCTGTAGGCGGACTGGAAGGTTTTGGTGGGAAATCTCTGGATTTGCCTTCGCGTCAACTTCTTTGACACAACGGCACCTTGACGTTCCTCGAACGCCAGAAGAGCCTGAAGGAAGAGCAGACAGAACGAGTCAGCAGAGAACAACTGGAAACTTTGTTCTTTGCTCCAGCGTCATGGTCACAGGCGGCCAGAGGGGGCGCCGTGTGTTCTCCAGCACTCCTCTTCATGACGGGTGGTCTTCCTCACCTCGTAGTCGTTTCCCTGAGGGTCCTCTGACATGTTGGGCATGGCGTTCCTCCCTCTGGTCGGCCCCCGTCCTCTCTGCTGACCAATCAGGCCTGGAAACAAAACTACAGTTTCAGTTAACGTCAAAAAACAATTAAGCAGAGTAAAAAAGATAACTAGAGCTAAACAAACACTAGAAAAATAAAGGCAGAGGAAGTCCTGTAAATTAATAAGTTATTATTTATGTCTGTAGAGTGAGTACTTTACAATGTCCCCGATACCACACTTTACTGCTGTTACCACGGTAACCACAAAGTAAACAGGTTTAAATGACTGATCAGTGGGATTTTTCTCATCCTGCGTTCATAAACCAAGACGGCTCAAATGAAACAGTGAATACGAGATGCTCTCAGTTATGTCATCGTACCTTCTTCAAAGCCAGCAGGGGGAGCCACTGCAGCCAGCACATGGGACATCCAGCTGGGTTCCATGTGGGAATAATACTGCAGAGAATAAATCACAACTTTCAGGACTGATGACAAACCCCAAGGCTACAGCCACATTACTACGTAACTCTGCTACAGATGCGTCTGGCGTCCACACTCTAAGTTTGTAAAAGCTGCTCGTCCCGTTTGAGTTTGAAAGCTCCGGGGCTCCGTGTTAGTCTGGAACAGCAGAAACTGAGATGTTTGGAAACGATGACGCAGAAACTCAACCTCGTGCTGATTGAGTCTTTTTGGTAATGAGCCTTCACTGATTCGTCAGGCTCTTATCACATGACCCCTTCCAGAAGAAACACGGAGAATCAATTACAAGTGTTACTGACCCTGTTGTCCAATTCAAATTAGTTTTCTACTTTTAGCTTTTTATCAAAGTCAAGCTTTTTTATATATACGTGTGTGTGTGTGTGTGTGTGTGTGTGTGTACCTGACTGAACTACAGTGTGTGTGTGTGTGTGTGTGTGTGTGTACCTGACTGAACTACAGTGTGTGTGTGTGTGTGTGTGTACCTGACTGAACTACAGTGTGTGTGTTGGCACAGAGAAATAACACATCAGGTTACAATCCATTTAATTTGAAATATGAAGTGTAACGGAGTCTCACCCTGTGGTGGCTCTGCTGATAGAGGTGGTGGTGGTGGTGGTGGTGCTGGTGTCTGCTGTGCACCTCCTCTCGGTCAAACTGGGCCTGAATGGACAAAGATAAAGTGTTTCTCTCCGTCCACTCTGCAAGCTGACATGTCAGCAGGTGAAGCCTCCTACCTGCAGGCTCTGCGCAAACGACTCATCTTCCTCCATCTGTGCCACGCGAACCATGCCCTCCTCATCGTCACTGATGATGATCTCCTCCACTGCTGAAGAACAAACGACCAATCACATGAACACCGATTGTTCCGCTTTAGCCACAATGTCCTGGCTGTGCATGTCTTGTGTTTGGCAGGTGCACCAAATGTTGAACTATGTTGTGTTTAATAGTCTGCCTCATAAATTCTAGAGCCATGTAACCAAACACAAATATATGTACATATATATAAACAGCAAGTATAATCTTGAAGTCAGTTGTGTCCTATTGATCCTCCTGTTTGCAGTGAACTCTGATGTACAGACACTTTCACTGGATCATTGTGATGCTGAAGGAAAATTAAAAACACCCAGATTCTACATGAAGTTCTGCTCACTCTGGTTTCTGGGGGTTTGGTGTGGATGACATCAGAGGTAATGAGTCACATTGAATCATATGTGTCAAAAAACCTTTTTCTGTGAGATATAGATATCTACACTGTCGTCACCTGCTGAAGTGTTTCCTCGTTCGCCGGTCAGCCATCTCCTCTCCTCTGCTGTCAGAAAGGACAGAGAGTCAGAGGCCGGCAGCAGCGAGGGCGACGGTGAAGCCGAAGTCACACTTGGGCTCCTCCTCCTCAACTGGCTGAGAGAACCAGTTCTGACTTCTCCTGGGGAACCTGGCACAGTCAAACACACCTCACCCTCCTCTGATGCTGGAGTGAGGTAGGAGGAGGAGGATGAAGATGAGGAGGAGGAGAAACAGGGTGCCGTCGACAGCGGGTTGCCCAGAGGAAAAGGTCTCAGAGATGAACCAGGAACAAACAGAACCCTCCGATTTCCCACCGCTGCTGCCAGCCGCCTGCGTTTGGATCCACACGAGGACCCTTGTTCACCGCTGAGCGATTGTTCTGGTCGTCCCCATGAGCCCCCGACCGCCACCTGAGGACAGAAACCCACAGCAGTCAACATCTGCCAGGCCAATACACACACACAAACATCTGTCATGACTGTGTAGTGCAGCTGTGACTTACAGGACTGAAACGTTCCTCTGTGATTGGCCCCCGTCTCCTCCGTTTGCCGAGCTGTGGACTGAACCAACAAACACAATTAGACACTAGGGCTGCGAAGCAGCACTGAGCGGGCCCAAGGCCCAAGGCAGGCCGCGGGGAGGGAGGACAGGGACCATGTACATAGGCGTGACAACTTCATTTTCACGCTGATCAGTAGGTGGCGCTATGACCCTGAGTCAACATTGTCATATGGAGATTTTCAGGCCGGGACTCTGATCATAGGTGAGAATGTTGGTGCTGATTGGACAGTGGAGTTAAAAACCATCCTTTTCACAAACCACAGCAACAGGGCCTTGGACGGCCGTGGGCCCTGATCACCAGGACATCACGAGGTCCTGCTCAGTGGGGCTGAGTGGACCAGCTGCTGCCCCAACGAGGCCTCCACCCCAGAATATACATGCCCCCCCTTCACTGCTTACTCTCCATCCTATCCATTAAAGGCAATAACAAGCCCCAAAAATAAATAAAAACATACAATTTCACAAAAGTTATACAATTTCTTTCCTTCTTCACTTCATGACTTTCTGAGTAAGGTACCTCCTATTAAATCGTTATTTCTCTCTCTCAAAAGCTCTACTTCCCTTTGCACAATCTCTTTTTAAATTGTTAGTCTTTTTCTTATGACATATTGCTCTCTCTCTCTTTCTGCACCATCTACACCACGGACTCGTTGCTCTACACGTGGACACCGGTGGACAGACTCAAGCGGCTGAGTGACAGCTCGTCTCTCCGCCACCAACTGAACGGATATTGAGATTTGGTTTCCATCCACTTCCTAACCGAATAGTTTGTCCTCTACAATGTCAGTCTCTTTTGTAAACCTGTTGGAAATGATCCGAACTAGAGTGAACACCAGGCTCGTCCCGAGGAGCCGTGTTACCTGGGGGTCTCCGGGACGATGACGGACAGCTCGTGGTACAGCAGATCCGCCGGGTCCAGCAGACAGCCTCGGTTCAGTCCTCCGGGACTGTCCGGTTCAGACGAACAGGGGCTGGTGGTTACCGGCTCGTCCATGGCCTCCAGTGGTTCACCTGGCCCCGGCTCTAAAGGCGCGTGGCACCCGGTCTCATATCATCAGGCACCGGGGGCAGACACCTGGGAACAGCCGGAGTTAACAACCAGCACAGAGGAGCTAACGAGCTAACCTGGATCCATTAGTGATGAGGAACCACTCAAACTGAAATGAACCCATCTACTGGTCGGTCAGAACCAGGAGCCAGTGACGGGTCGCTCGCAGCAGCTGGAGCCTCGTGAGAAACGAACCAGATGAAACCTTTCATCGGAGATTCGGGTTCAATTTACCTCGTTCGTGGGATTCTGCCGCCGGACTCTACAGGAAGTGCATCGGATGTTTCAACCAACATTTCCGGCGTCACACCGTAAAGTCCCGAAAACTCCTCGGTTTATTTTTTGTTCCGCTTCCTGCGGCTGCTTGTCCCCTCCTCGTGTCTCACTGGGACATTTCATCACAGAAATACAACAACCTCTTATTTCAGTGCATATCCTCATGGTCACGTGTAAATAAAATGATCCATGAATCCTAAGATGTCGTCATCAAACCCATATGACAAATAAATGAAACTGAGGTTAATTATTTTACACTTAAACATTAACTTCAGTCAGTGTTTTACTATTACTACAGTTGTATGTTGAGCTGTAGCTTTATTCCACAATAGTGAAACAGCTGAAATAATCAGATGTAGCTACACTTTGGCTGATTATTATGTCTTTTTGTCAATAATGAAGAGATCCAATATTTGAAGGTAGAACTAACAAGGTTTGGGACGAACGTATAAAGAATATACATGAATTCAGTGTCAGGCATAATCTTATACAGTTTAAAACATTTCGCAGACTCAAGTTACACAGCTTGTTTACTGATGTTTCACTTGTTTGTAATAGATGTAAGTCTATGATCAGTAATTAAACACATTCTTTCTGGTCATGAAGTAAACTTTACATATACCGGGGGAAAAGTTTTCATTGTTTCTCAGAGGCTTTTGGGAAGCTGATCCGCTCATGGCCTCCGTGGAGCAACGAGCTCTGTAGCTGTGTCTGAGTGTGAGCCTCCTCATTACCTCTCCTCTTTCTCCTCCTGTATGAAGTCTCAATCCAGGAGAAGTGTGAACACAGCAGAGGATCCTCCACTGATTCACTGGGAGTGAGGGGGGGGGGGTTTCTCTGCCTCATGTTTAAACTATAGCAGGTCAGAGAGGTGAGCTTAGTGTGAGTGTGACAGACAGACAGACAGACAGGCAGACAGGCAGACAGGCAGAGTTTGTGTATATCAGATGCTTGGGGCATGTTTGTGGCAGTTTTTATTTTTGTATCATGCAATAAGTTTCTGTCATCTAACATCTTGGGGCTTTTATTTAGAAAATCCAGCCTCTATGTGGGATTTCTGGTAAGGTCCTATCACCATCCATGGGCGTTTACTTTGAAAATCCAGCCTCCTTTCGGGATCCTGGTAACATCCTGTAACTATGTAACTATGTAACAGGGGCAGAGCAGAACCAAACATTCAACATCAGTTCAAACAGCTTCACCTTCACAAACTCCTCGTGCATCTCTCTGACCGGCTTCAGCTTCTGGTCACCCTGGTAACCATCCTCAAACAAAACACTACAAAAATTAAAATGTAACCGCTGTAGAAAAACCCTTTGAAGTTTTTATTTCACTGGTTGGAAATCCTTTTTCAGAATCACGTTCAAAGCATATAGAGTTTATCAGAAGTCTGATACAGTCTGGAGTTTAAGTTCCATGTAGACGTCAAAGGTCAAACTTTTCTTCACAAACAAAGTGTCCGTTTTCTTCATAGTCCTCTCTGGTCACCACCATCTCGTCATAGTCTGGGTTGTGGGCCAGGAGCTTCCCTCCTTCCCACGAGTAACAGATGGGACTGCAAGACAATAAACACCATAAAAAACTGTCAGAGACACAGGAGATCTGTGAGGAGACGTTATCTTGACTCCAGGAATCAGAGGCTCCCAGCTTGTAGTCACGTCGGCTACATCCACACGACTACGGTTTCATTTGAAAACACATCAGCTGCAGATACGTCTGACGTCCACACTACTCCAGAGTTTTAGTCCAGTTTTAGTTTGAAAACTCGAGCAGAAACACAGATGTCAGCACGTAGCCTTCCCTGATTCGTCAGGCTCCTGTCACATGACCTTCTCCCAGAACTAACAACCAGCATCATATTATTCGGTACGTTCTTGCCCAGTGTACAGGTCACGTTTTCAGGCATGTTAGTATGGATTTAATTTGAAAACGTAGTAGTATGGATGTTGCCTCAGACCGAGGCTCTGTGCTTGTCGTCACTTACTTCGCAGGTTGCAGGACTGACACGGGGAGATGGGCCGGGGCGAGCGATCGCAGCTCGGCCTCCAGTCGCTGCCTGTAGCCGGGGAACAAAGTGTTTCCTCCAGTCAGGACGATGTTCTGGTAGAAGTGGGGCTGCATCTCTGATGGCAGAGGAAACTGTTAGTGGCTTTATATTCACACACACTATAGACGAGTGTGTTCACAACACAAGGACAGCAGCTGACCTTCTGGCAGAGACTGGATGGAGTGGACGATGGCCTCTGGTATGCCCATCTCCTGGATGCCGATGTCTGACGGGTGAAAGAGCATCTCGGGAACAGCGAAGCGCTCGTTGACCAACCTCAGGATCTGCTCTCCTGTCTTATACTTTCCAGTGAACACCATCTCCTCCCGGGGCTGGTGAGAACAAAGACTGATGAGGACTAGTGATCCCAGAGACAATGAATCAGGGCCAAGGCAGCTCCTCAGATCCCCTCTGATGCCGTCTCACCTTGCAGAAGCCTTTTTTAATGGAGCTGAAATCCGGAAGAACATAATCCACCATCACAGTATTTTCCTCCCCCTTATTTCTGAGAACAGACGACACAGAAGAACCATCAGTCAACAACCAGCACAAGCTCACCTGGTCCAAGGCACCGTCCATCAAACAACCCCCAATACAACTGGGATTTGGGGCAAAATAAACAAAAGTGATATCATGATGCCCTGTGGATCAAAGTGGACTGTGGGTGGATGTTGTTCCCCTTCCCACTTCTAATCTTTATGCTAAGCTAGGAGAGATCTTTCCCCGTTTACAGTTTTAATGCTAAGCTAAGCAGCCGCGTATTGCAATCTGAGGTCACAAGATTATTAAGTCGTTAATTCAGAGAAACAGAGCAGATTTCTTTTTCCTCAAGTGAATGCAATACGCTTCACATTACTGACATGTTATCTACAAACATTACATTCAACCTTATTGATCCCTGTGATGTAAACTGCTGCTCATGATCCAGATCCACAGATAGAAAAGATTCTGTTGATCACAAAACTAAAAACTCTAAGAGGATTTGATGAAGGAAACTAACGAGTGATGACGAACAGATGAAGTAAACAGATGCAAAGTGTCGTGTGTCTGGACTTACTGTGCCACCTCCATGTCGTTATAAAACTGCTGCGAGACGTAGCAGACGTCTTCCTTCACCTGGTTGATCACATGAGTTTCATCCATCACGTGTAACTGACTGCAAGGAAGAGAGATTCTTTCATTGGATCTTTACCGAGAGAATCACAGAAGAAATACTCTCTGTTCTATCAGCTCTACCATCCACACTGGAAACAGCTGCTGCTCTCAGCTGTGGACCACGTATTCACATCAATACAGGTCCTCAACCTGCAAGTACCACAGTAACAGTACTTCATGTAGTCACAGTACCACAGTAACAGTACTTCATGTAATCACAGTACCACAGTAACAGGACTTCATGTAGTCACAGTACCACAGTAACAGTACTTCATGTAGTCACAGTACCACAGTAACAGGACTTCATGTAGTCACAGTACCACAGTAACAGGACTTCATGTAGTCACAGTACCACAGTAACAGGACTTCATGTAGTCACAGTACCACAGTAACAGGACTTCATGTAATCACAGTACCACAGTAACAGTACTTCATGTAATCACAGTACCACAGTAACAGGACTTCATGTAGTCACAGTACCACAGTAACAGGACTTCATGTAATCACAGTACCACAGTAACAGTACTTCATGTAGTCACAGTACCACAGTAACAGTACTTCATGTAGTCACAGTACCACAGTAACAGTACTTCATGTAATCACAGTACCACAGTAACAGTACTTCATGTAGTCACAGTACCACAGTAACAGGACTTCATGTAGTCACAGTACCACAGTAACAGTACTTCATGTAATCACAGTACCACAGTAACAGTACTTCATGTAGTCACAGTACCACAGTAACAGTACTTCATGTAATCACAGTACCACAGTAACAGTACTTCATGTAGTCACAGTACCACAGTAACAGGACTTCATGTAGTCACAGTACCACAGTAACAGTACTTCATGTAGTCACAGTACCACAGTAACAGGACTTCATGTAGTCACAGTACCACAGTAACAGGACTTCATGTAGTCACAGTAACACAGTAACAGTACTTCATGTAATCACAGTACCACAGTAACAGTACTTCATGTAATCACAGTACCACAGTAACAGTACTTCATGTAGTCACAGTACCACAGTAACAGTACTTCATGTAATCACAGTACCACAGTAACAGGACTTCATGTAGTCACAGTACCACAGTAACAGGACTTCATGTAGTCACAGTAACAGTACTTCATGTAGTCACAGTACCACAGTAACAGTACTTCATGTAATCACAGTAACAGGACTTCATGTAGTCACAGTACCACAGTAACAGGACTTCATGTAATCACAGTACCACAGTAACAGGACTTCATGTAATCACAGTACCACAGTAACAGGACTTCATGTAGTCACAGTACCACAGTAACAGGACTTCATGTAGTCACAGTACCACAGTAACAGGACTTCATGTAATCACAGTACCACAGTAACAGGACTTCATGTAGTCACAGTACCACAGTAACAGTACTTCATGTAGTCACAGTACCACAGTAACAGGACTTCATGTAGTCACAGTACCACAGTAACAGTACTTCATGTAGTCACAGTACCACAGTAACAGGACTTCATGTAGTCACAGTACCACAGTAACAGGACTTCATGTAGTCACAGTACCACAGTAACAGGACTTCATGTAGTCACAGTACCACAGTAACAGTACTTCATGTAGTCACAGTACCACAGTAACAGGACTTCATGTAGTCACAGTACCACAGTAACAGGACTTCATGTAGTCACAGTAACAGGACTTCATGTAGTCACAGTACCACAGTAACAGTACTTCATGTAATCACAGTACCACAGTAACAGTACTTCATGTAATCACAGTACCACAGTAACAGGACTTCATGTAGTCACAGTACCACAGTAACAGTACTTCATGTAATCACAGTACCACAGTAACAGTACTTCATGTAGTCACAGTACCACAGTAACAGGACTTCATGTAGTCACAGTACCACAGTAACAGTACTTCATGTAATCACAGTACCACAGTAACAGTACTTCATGTAGTCACAGTACCACAGTAACAGGACTTCATGTAGTCACAGTACCACAGTAACAGTACTTCATGTAATCACAGTACCACAGTAACAGGACTTCATGTAGTCACAGTACCACAGTAACAGTACTTCATGTAGTCACAGTACCACAGTAACAGGACTTCATGTAGTCACAGCAGAAGTTAGTTAGTACAGTACTTCAGTAATGTACTCAGTTACTTTTGACCAAACAACAAGAAAACCTGCAGCCAATCAGGTAGAAGCTGAGTGAGGTGGACTCACCGATATGAAATGATCTCTTTCAGGTGATTGGTCAGCAGCTTCCCTCCCACGTTGATCCTGACAGACACAATCAACCAATAGGCCGTCAGCATTATGTCGTCGCCCTCACCGTTAACACAGCTGCAGGTTAATGCTGCTGCCTCTCACCTGCGGATTCCCTCCTTCATCTTCTTGCTGCGGCAGTAGGGGACGACGTGTGTGAAGGAGAATCCACTGTCCACCAGCAGACAGCAGAGCTCGGAGGGCTTGGTGTGGAAGTAGTGATGAGCGCTGAGAGAGCCGGCTGCAGTAACACAGACACAAAGCTTTTACTGCCCAACAGAAGAAGAAACATACACAATTACATCGCTGCGTTTGGATGAATCCTAAAACAAAAGACTATTTTGTGAGATCACTGTGACCTTGACCTTTGACCCAAATCTAATCAGTTCATCTGTACGACACCTGGTCAGTGACTCCTCTAGATTTTAGTTGCGTCTTTTATGGAAACAAGAAGGTGAACAAGTTTCAATCACAGCTCAAAATCCACCAAACTTCTTGTTTCAACAGATTTAAACCACTGACTGGTGAATATGTTGTTCCTGTCTGACTCCTCACAGACACCGATGAGGATTCACTTACCGTTTGTCCTGAGAGCCGACTGGAACTGATACTCCTCGAACAGGATCTCGTTCATCGACTCCTGAATGGAGGTGAAGTTGAAGTAAGGCTCCGTGATGAGGATGCTGGTGTCTGTAAAATCCACCTGGACCCAAACATGAGCAGAGGAGGGGGGGATGAGGTCAGGTCAGACCATGTGATCAAATTACAGACATTTCCTACATTTCCAGGAAAAGAAAAGAAAACTTCTTGGTGAAATAAAGACAAAGAAAAACACCTTGAACATCTCTTTTCCAAACAGATGATCCCACACTTTCCTCTGGACATCCCAGTTGACCAGGTAACCCTGCAAACAAAGAGAAACCTGTTAAAAACCAGCAGCTGGGTTAGTGCAGCTGCAGCCTCCACGTGTGACTCACCTTCTGGAAGGGAAGGATGTAGAAGAGACCGGAAGGATCCTTGATCTCGTCCAGCTGATTGGCAGTGAAGGTTTTCAACCTGGACGTCTTGGAGCGGAACTGACAGTTCGAGATGACGCTGAGGAAGACGAGGTCAAACAAAGTCACGCTGAGGAAACGTTATGATCAAGCAGCTGGAAACTAAAGAGCAGGAGCATCTTCTCTAGTGGACAGAATTAGAGTTTCATTTCTGTTGCACTGGCACAAACACACGTCATCGTTCAATGTGGTTTCTATACAAAATAAGAACTAAAGAAAGACTGACACATGTGTGCATGTCTGTGTCTGTGTGTGTGTGTGTGTGTGTGTGTAAACACAGTGTGATGCTAACAGTGACTGTTTGTCTTGAAGCATCGAGTCTTTAGAACAATGTGAGTAGAAGAAGAAGAAACAGAAGAAGAAGCAGCAGAAGAAGAAGAATAAACAGCAGAAGAAGAAGAATAAACAGCAGAAGAATAAACAGCAGAAGAAGAAACAGCAGAAGAAGAAGAAACAGAAGAAGAAGAAACAGCAGAAGAAACAGAAGAAGAAACAGAAGAAGAAGAAGAAGCAGCAGAAGAAGCAACAGCAGAAGAAGAAACAGCAGAAGAAGAAACAGAAGAAGAAGAAGAAGAATAAACAGCAGAAGAAGAAGCAGCAGCAGAAGCAGAAGAAGAAGAAGAAGCAGAAGAAGAAGAAGCAGCAGCAGAAGAAGCAGCAGCAGCAGAAGAAGAAGAAACAGCAGAAGAAGCAGCAGCAGAAGAATAAGCAGCAGAAGAAGAAGCAGCAGCAGAAGAAGAAGCAGAAGAAGCAGCAGCAGAAGAAGAAGAAGAAGCAGCAGCAGAAGAAGAAGAAGCAGCAGCAGAAGAAGCAGCAGAAGAAGAAGCAGAAGAAGAAGAAGAAGAAGAAGCAGCAGCAGAAGAAGCAGCAGCAGCAGAAGAAGCAGCAGCAGCAGCAGCAGCAGAAGAAGAAGAAGCAGCAGCAGAAGAAGAAGAAGCAGCAGCAGAAGAAGCAGCAGCAGCAGCAGCAGCAGAAGAAGCAGCAGCAGAAGAAGCAGCAGCAGCAGAAGAAGAAGAAGAAGCAGAAGAAGCAGCAGCAGCAGCAGAAGAAGAAGCACCAGAAGAAGAAGAAGTATTCTCAGGAGTTTCGCTCGTTGCTTCCTGTCGGTTAATAAAACCTCTTTATCTCCACCATGAACCCACCTGACCGCCTCGTGGCTGAATCCGATTTTCGCGGTGTTCGCTCCGTTGTCCAGAACTAACGTCGCCATTAGAGTCGGAGCAGGAACTGAGGTAAATAAACGTGAATCCAGAAAAAAATCAAACAAACGATTCTCTTCACTCCGCCATTGACGCCGCTTCACTCCTCCAGCCAATCAGCTGCTTCCGCTCGTCTGGTGTCGTCACAGCTGACGCAGTGACACAGCCAATCAGACGTGAGCCTTTGAGTCCGTTTAGGAAAGTGTTCGGGTGGAAACAGGGTTCGCGTCTACTTCCGGTTCTACGTCACCTGAAATAAATGTAATAAAATGTTAGAATTTAACGCTGAAACTCTTCAGGTTTAGGATTTAAAGTAATTTCCCTGTTTTCTCAGTGGAATCTTTACTGAGATTCAATAAACCACTTAAATATACATTTCCTCTTTTTTTATTTTGATAAAAGGAACATTTATATGGAACTCTTATTTTTTTACTGTGAGACAAGATTAACTGTCCATAAAAAACAGAGTGGTGTCTTCACCATTCAGGAAAAAAATACTTTAATTTGTTTAGAATTAAAGAATCGGTCCCACACAAGAGAATCCTGAAGAAACAGATCGTGTCCTGGATACTCCCATAAAAAAGTGTTTATTTGACAAAGTGGAGACATTATTTATCTATTAGCACAATATTTCATGAGATATCCCTTTTATTCGTATAAAAAAAAATTACTCAAAATTGATCTCAAAATCCCACATTTCTCAAAAGTTTAAATTCAAATTTCTTGCCTGTTGTTAATTTTTAATTCATCATTAAATATGTAAAATATAATCGTATATGATTAAAGTACAAACAGCAGTAACTTTCTCATTTCATGTACATAAACACAGAACTTACAGATATAAAGTGAATGTTTACGTGCTCGACCTTTCACTTAAAACCAGTGTCCCTGCAGAGGAAACTATTAAAACCTCATGGGGACGTTTGTGCTGAACCTTCATGTAACGAGTCAGTTCACTGACAAACTGAAATACAGGAAGATCAATTCTAAACGTGGGCTCCTGCAGGCATGTTGGTCCAGTTAGTCGTGACAGACACTCTGCAGTGGAAAACAAATGCACCTCTGTACCAGGTTGTTATTGTTATCTGATGAGGACAAACTATAAAAAAGTCACATGTTCACGTGGCAATTATCAAACAATGGAGTCCTGAACACAGAGAGAGAAGTCCAATGCAAACACAAACAGCAGCAGTCCCTCATTTATTGACTCATGCATCTGTTCTGATGAAGCACAAAGTCAACAGGACGCAGCAGGACACAGCAGGACGTAGCAGGACGCAGCAGGACGTAGCAGGACGCAGCAGGACGCAGCAGGACGTAGCAGGACGCAACAGGACGCAGCAGGACGCAGCAGGACGTAGCATGACGCAGCAGGACGTAGCAGGACGCAGCAGGACGTAGCAGGACGCAGCAGGACGTAGCAGGACGCAACAGGACGCAGCAGGACGCAGCAGGACGTAGCAGGACGCAGCAGGACGTAGCAGGATGTAGCAGGACGCAGCCGGATGTGTTTGCTCAGTCTGCTCATGTTCACGACGAGTTTACAATGCTGACGAGATCATGATAACAATAAAATCACTTTATTTGTAGAGCACTTATCTAGACAAGATTACAAAGTGCTTCACACAAAATTCAATTCATTTTAATTTTAAGAGCCAAATCAAAAAAGGAAAACAAGACCTTAAATTTATAGAGAAACCATCAGTTCCCACAATGAGCAGCTCTGACGACTGAGGAGAGAAAAACTCCAGAGCCAGAGTGCGGAGACATCGAGAGTCACGTAGGCAGCGAATGAGAAAATGATGAATTAGGTCCAAGTTTGTCCTTTTGGGTGATGTCCCCATTAATTGTAAAAAATGTCCCCAGTCCCCAGTCTCACAGATCAACCATCTACTTGACGATTTAACATGTTTGAGTCCATCCAAAGACAAAGAGGAGCTGGTCCCAGCTCTGGTCTGCGTGAGGAGGACGATCAGTCCGACTGGAGCAGTTGATGCAGATTAAAAAACAAAAGTATTCAGGGGTCGATTTCCTCACTGCTGCACAGACGTGAGGAAGATCACACTGGACTCACTGGTTTACACACCAGCTGCAGCCAGAGTCTTCTTAAACTACTAAATATCAGCTGTTCCGTCACTTCGTCTCTTTGAGAAGCGGCTGCTCACTCCGGGAAGCTGGGGATGCATCCCTCCAGACCAATGAGCTCGGGCCACGCTTCATATCTATTCACTGCTGCGTCATTCTTCTTGAACTGAAAAGACAGAAACACAGAGCGGACTCTGACTCAAACCACGACAGCAGATAATCCTTCAAACACACGATTGGTCAATTCATTGATGAGCTGATCAGCAAAATTCTAAAAAATGTCTTTGATGTCTTTTCATTGCATATATGACAAATCAATTTGATGTAAGATTGTATGCAGTCTAGTTAAGCTAGCTGTTTCCTCCTGATTCCAGTCTTTGTGCTAAGCTAATGTTACAATGTCTTCTTTTTATTTCAGGGAAATTAAATCACTGAGGAGTAAATTATCACATTCATTAAGATCGCTCAGACAAACTGTGATTTGTGAATATGGGCTGTACAAATAAAACCTGACTGATTGACATTCAACATGACTCATCCATGCTCGGTGTTACGTGTGGTACGAGTCTTCAGTCTGTCCTGTTCATTTCGTCTTCGTGCACGTCTTCTAAAATCTTCCGGATACAAATGAAACGGACGAGAGGGAGCAGGACCACGGGATATTGCTCGGGGGCAGTGTAGCGAGAACTTTCTACAATGGCTGAACTTTTTGAGGAGAGACTTTACAAGTTGCTAAGTTTGACCACTGTTTACAACATGGCCGCTTTCGATCTCTTCTTAAGAGACACGGCGTCTCAATTCAGGGGCTGTATCCTTTTGACGCTGCCTTTGAAGAAAGATGTCTTATTTTGAAGGCTCCTTCATTTGTGGCCAACAAATTCGTCCTTCAATCCCTGAGAAGCGAAGGCTCCAACAGGTGGATCCCTGCTCGGCGGTGACGTCCAGGTATCAGGCTCAAACTAAACCAAACAGCTGACAGTAGACATGTTCAAAAACAAAGGGCGTTAAAACGTTCTCGTCGTGTCCAACTTCACCTGCTTGGCAACAGCAGTCCGGGCGTCTTTTCCTACTTAAAGGCAGAATAAATGAGCCGTCAGTGTGAATGAGGTGTGATCTGGCTGCTGGTACCTTCTCGAAGTGGCTCGTCACCGCTGCTCCTTTCCCACCAACAAACACCCAGTTATCTCTGAAGCCCAGCGACTGGATCATAGAACTTCCCAGTTGAGTGATCAGCGTCCTCCCTTCGTCATTTAACCTGTTACACACAAACACGTGTTCAGCCACAGAACACCAGCACATCCCGCTCACATGTTTCCCCTCCTCTGAAGTTCCAGCTTCTAACATGAGAATATTTATTAGTTTTCTGATTTGGTTGGTGAGGGTGAAAATCACATCTCTGAACTGTAATGGACATGTTTTTGTACTGTTGTAGAAAAGGTTGCATCCCAAGTGTTTTCTGTGAGTTTGCAGAAGAGAATGAGAGTAAACAGTGTCAAAGGTCACAGTGCCCTCACATTACTGAGAATGCAACATGTCAGGAAGTGGTGGAGGGACAGAACCTGCTCCGTTGACAGAGGCTCAACCTCGGGGACCTGACTGTCAATTCTTTAAGAAAACGTTTCTCTGATGGCAGCAGATTCAGAAGATGAGAATAAAGAAACATTTACTTTGACGCAGAATCGTCAAAAGACGCCATCAGCACAATGGTGCCCGTCTCAATGCTGCTCAGGAACTCGAGGAGCTCTTTCACGTCTGCAACACAAACACAGAGTCCATGTGTTTATCGGCTCAAACCATCCGACCACACAGAACCACGCAGTCGTTAGAAAACTCTCAATGACTCATCAGATGTTACTCACCCCCGCTGTACATGTCAAAGTTACCCGTCTTCAGGACTTCTCCGGTTTTACCTGTTAAAGAAGAAGAGTGATGAATAAACCTGCAGCTTCATCATTCAGAATAAATAAATCATCTGGAGGTGATGCAGTGGTCCAACACTCACCATTTATTATAACTATGTTTATTCCTAATCCAGCATTATTCATCACTGTCCCAAGAACCCTGAGGAAAGTTTGAAACATCAAATATCAATAACAGCTGACGAGTGCGGCAGGAAGAGACGACCAGAAGTCACCAGAGGTTTGGAACACGTCCACGAACCGGGACATAAGGTTCTCAACAGCTTCTGCAACGTTCACTGAATTAAATATTATCTTAAAAAGAGTTAGAGTAGAAAATACTTCACTTTATGTCTCACTCTTATCCTGTAAAATCCTCTATAAACATGTAGTAATTCATTTTAAGCTACCGTACATTTCTACTGCATTATGTCTCCGATTTATCAGTTTGCTGATTAGTATTATTATTATTATTATTATCGGCCGATACCAGTTTCAAATCGGTGCGTAGCGCCATTGGTCAGAATGTACCAGATATTTCCTCTAATGCCGCAATGAAAACTTTTATTTAGCAGAATAAACCACGCAGAGTAGATGTGGATTCGTGTTTCTATTTTGAATAAAAAAGGATTATTTTCTTTCTTGTGTTTATTTTATTGGTCAATATATCGTCATCGGCGCCCATAATACATATCAC